>NC_063191.1:13010138-13062638 GCF_017589495.1 Alosa alosa
CTGTAATAACAAAAAAGAGCAATACTTGAGCGTCTGCCAAGGAACGAGACCTTGGCTGGCAGAGAATAGCCTAACTGACCGTGTAAATGCGTAACTTTAGGATAGCCTATTCATGTCAAAAGCAAATTAAATAATTCAGTGGACATTACGTATTAACTGCTTTGAATGATGCTTTCTTAACTTAGCCTACCTTGTCACAGATTGAAAGGGCCATAGACTCCTTGAGAATCCAAAATGTAATTTTCTATTTTAATGCTTGTTCTGCAGCTGTGGGCCAAGTTAAACCTTTGCGCTCCATCATCGGAAGGGTGATGTCGGACGGCATGGGTAGCCTATCCTCTATCACCCAGTAGCATACCCATCAAGTTCTCCTGTAATTGTACATATAACATTAAGTAAGTTAGTTGGTGCACATTTGGAAAATTTAATAAGTGATGCTGACCTGCCAGTTGGTGAAACTACACTTTAATGATCCTCATGGGTTTGTGTTCAGAAAAAAGAATGAAGTTGCGCAGGAACTGCTTTAGCGCAATGCAAACTTTACGCACCTACCGTCAGCTTGCCGATATGCTCTGCGTCTCCAACACTACAAAAGCATCCAGTCAGAGAGCGATCATCGTGTAGGCATAATTTGGAGAGAGGCAAAAAGTGTAGCCTATTGAAAAACTATTTTATCCCAAATGCTATCAGCATTCATAACCTCAGTGACAACAAGCATACATGGCTGAGCTGTTATGTAGTCTATATTTAAACTTATTTGTTATATGTTTTTTTCTAACATTTCCTATATGTTTTCCCTTTTTTGTACTGTACTTGTTTTAATTATATCTTCAGTGTGTCTGAAATGTTTGTCCATCCGTCTATGTCTGGTGAGCCAAAGACTGTCCACTATTGGTTCTCAAAGTGGGGTCCGGGGACCCCCAGGGGTCCGCAGCACATTGTCAGGGGGCATTTGTCATTAGCATTTGATCTGCTGATACGTTACACCAATACATCAAAACACTTTACTATTAATTAACCGCCAACAAAATGAAAGTTATGTGAAGCAAACACTATGTGTTCAACAAAATAGGCCTACATTTGACAAAGGAACAACAATCCTTTAAAAAAATCCTACATACTGTCAAAGTTTGCAAACATGAATATTGTGGTATTAGCAGTACTGTATATGTTTTTAAAATACATATAACATAAGCATCTAACAGAAAAAAGGCTATACAGCTACATGATTAACTTTTTTTATGTGCGATTATGAGGGGGCCTTGAAGAATTTTCCACTCCATGAGGGGTCCCCGGCCCACAAAAGTATGAGAACCCCTGCACTATGGTGTAGGCTAGGCTAGCTAAGATTTTATTCTATTCTAATCCACAGTGGAGAGGAGAGGAGCAGAGAGGAGAGGAGAGAAGAGGAGAGGAGAGGAGAGGAGGGGAGAGGAGAGGAGTAAAGAGGAGAGGAGAGGAGGGGAGAGGAGAGGAGTAAAGAGGAGAGGGGTGGAGTGGAGAGGAGAGGAGTGGAGAGGAGGAGAGGAGAGGAGAGAGGAGGGAGGGAGAGGAGAGGAGAGAGGAGGGAGTGGAGGAGGAGGGGAGAGGAGAGGAGAGGAGAGGAGAGGAGAGGAGGGGAGTGGAGAGGAGTAAAGAGGAGAGGGGTGGAGTGGAGAGGAGAGGAGTGGAGAAGAGTAGAGAGGGGAGAAGAGAAGAGAGGAGGAGAGGAATGGAGAGGAGATGTTTGGAGGAGACAGCTGGAGATCCAGCAGAGGAGAGAAGGAGAGATGTTTGGAGAGGAGAGGATAGGAGTGGAAAGATGTTTGGAGAGGAGAGGATAGGCACACACACACACACACACACACACACACTACAACTGATTCCCTTGATCTTAAATCACTGCAGTGCTGTAGACTTTATGGCCCTCCTTAGGACATACAATATATGGACTTCATCCATAGGAGAGGAGCAGAGAGGAGAGGAGAGAAGAGGAGGAGAGGAGAGGAGGAGAGGAGAGGAGGGAAGAGGAGAGGAGAGGAGGGAGAGGAGAGGAGAGGAGAGGAGAGAGGAGAGGAGAGGAGGGGAGAGGAGGGGAGTAAAGAGGAGAGGGGTGGGGGGGAGAGGAGAGGAGTGGAGGGGAGAGGAGAGGAGAGGAGAGGAGAGGAGAGGAGAGGAGGAGGGAGAGGAGAGGAGGAGGGAGTGGAGAGGAGGGGAGAGGAGAGGAGAGGAGAGGAGGGAGGAAGAGGAGAGGGGTGGAGGGAGAGGAGAGGAGTGGAGAAGAGTAGAGAGGGGAGAAGAGAAGAGAGGAGGAGAGGAATGGAGAGGAGATGTTTGGAGAGGAGAGCAGCTGGTGATTCAGCAGAGGAGAGAAGGAGAGATGTTTGGAGAGGAGAGGATAGGAGTGGAAAGATGTTTGGAGAGGAGAGGATAGGAGATGAGAGGAGATATTTGAAGAGGAGAGGAGTGGAGATGTTTGGAGAGGACAGGAGAGGAGTGGAGGGGAGGAGAGGAGAGGAGAGGAGTTGAGTGGAGATGAGATGTTTAGAGAGGAGAAGCACCCAGTGTGTGTGTGGGTGGGTGTGGGTGTGGGTGTGTGTGTGTGATGTATCGTTGGCACACACACACACACATAATGGAGAGGGATGCACACACACACACACACACACACTACAACTGATTCCCTTGATCTTAAATCACTGTAGTGCTGTAGACTTTATGGCCCTCCTTAGGACATACAATATATGGACTTCATGAAGCAATTCAGCTTTTACTAGCATCTTACAGTAAAGACACAGTTTTATGCTATGCTCACAAACTGGAAGTGCTGAAGTGCTGAGCTTGTTTGTTTTCATGCTGGGAGCAGTGTGTCTGTCTGTCTAGTCTAGTTTATGTCTTGTGGTGTGTGTGTGTGTGTGTGTGTGTGTGTGTGTGTGTGGTGTGTGGTGTGTGTGTGAGTGTGTGCATGTTAGTTATTATAGTAACTTGAAGAATGTTAATTGTTTATTTTGTCTTGTCTGTCGTGTGTGTGCGTGTGTGTTTGTGTCTTTATTAAAGAGAGCGTATGCATACGTTTATATGGGTAAAATGCAGAGAACAAATTTCCAGTAGGAACTTCCTACAGGACTATACAGTATAACTTAACTTCCTCTCCTCTCTCCTCTTCTCTCCTTACCTCCTCTCTCCTCTCCTCTTCTCTCCTTACCTCCTCTCCTCTTCTCTCCTTACCTCCTCTCTCCTCTTCTCTCCTTACCTCCTCTCCTCTTCTCCTCTCCTTACCTCCTCTCTCCTCTTCTCTCCTTACCTCCTCTCTCCTCCTCTCTCCTTACCTCCTCTCTCACCCCTTCAGTGTATTACTTGATTATCATTGAGGTTATATAAATACATGTTTTACAATTTCAAACTTGTTTTCTCATCGTGATGTCTACAAACCATAGTGATAATTTATACAGCACTTCTCTTCTCTTCTCTCCTTACCTCTCCTCTCCTCTCTCCTCCACACCTTCACACCTTCTCCTCCTCCACTCTCCCCTCCTCCTCCACTGTCTTCATGCGGTGGACGACCTGCCTGCTGCTGAACTTTCCCAGAAGTTGCTTGAGGGATGATGACGGGGGAGTTTCCTGGCAACGGCAGGCTTCCTCTGCAGGAGGACCCTGTCAGCTTTATCAATTACTGAATGAGAGAGAGGAGGAATGATAGAGGGGGAGGGAGAGAAAGAGAGAGAGAGAAGAGAGGAGAAATAGAGAGGAAGAGTGAGAGGGATAGTGTGAGAGGAGGAGAGAAGGAGTGATAACAAGTGATGAAGAGGGAAATGGAGAGATGGGAAAGATTCGTAGAGGAGAGAGAGAGAGAGAGAGAGAGAGAGAGAGAGAGAGGAATGAGAAGTGATGAGATGGAGTGATAGAGGAGAAGAGAGGAATGATGGATCATAAGGAACGGGGAGATGAAGGAATAAAGGGAGAGAGGGAGAAGTGTGAGGAGTAGTAAAGAGGGAATAGAGAGAAATAAAGAGGGAGAGGAAGAAGGGAAGACATGTTGCTTGGGATGGAGGGAGGAAGGGAGGCGCATGCTATGAATCAACAAATGGCTTTGATGGGGGGGTGGGGGCAGCCAGGGAGATGGCTGCTGTTCATGTCTCAACAACGTCTGGTAAAGGCACTGAAGAGGTAGACACAGCCAAGGGCCTCCCTTCAAACAGCCTACAGTGGAGGTGTGTGTGTGTGTGTGTGTGTGGGGGGTGAGAGAGAAAGAGCACACACTAATCTTGGCGCATGCCTGCATCAACAGCGGCACTCGGGGAACAGTGAGGGGTTAGGTGCCTGGTCCGAAGTGCTAACCAGTAGTGTGCAATAAACGGACACTTTGAATAGCCCAGGCTACTTTGGACTCTTCAGACTTTGAATAAGCAAACAAGAATTCCAACTGCAAGGTCCTAAATTGAAACGAGCGATAATGGTCCCGAATTAAAGAACATCTCAGAATGCCACACATGCAAAGTAGAGATGCACCGATATGGAATTTTAGGGCCGATAACGATAACCGATATTTATTGATTTGTTGTGGCCGATACCGATACGATAACCGATAATATTACTGATTTGGGGAAAGCATTTAATAAGCATAATTTTATTGCAGTAATTTTACCTACCATAATAGTTTACCAACTCATAATAGTCCTCAATAGTACGGCAGTCAACAACATAACAGTAGCCTAGCCCTACAGTATGTGTGGCTCCTGTAAGTGAACCTGACATCAGTGAATTGCGAGTGAGTGGCTAGAGAGTTTGAATCGTTTTCATTTAGGACTAAACGCTCATAAACGGCTCAGCTGGGAATAAGGTACAGTATAGCCACCAAATCAGAGTTTGTGAGGGAAACGAGGGGTTTAGTTTCAACTGCGGTAACTGAATAAAGCTGCAACTCCTCAGACTGTATCTTATGTCCGTCTACTCTGTTGCGCACAACCTGCTGCAGCAGAAATGAAAGGCGTTAGCCCTGGATTTTGAGATGCACAGATTCCCAAATGAACGCATATCCACAGATTTTGTTAGAGTGGTGAAATACATTCACACCGCTGACATTATATTGAGGAAAAAGTATAGCCAACAAAGCTCAGTGTATCTCAGTGTAGCCAGACGGACCTTACGTAGGCCTAAATTAGGAGTTTAAAAAATATCGGCGCAAATTATAGGCCAGAATTCTGTTATCGGATCGATAATAATATTGATAATAATAATAATAACACGATATATCGGCCGCCGATATATCGTGAATCCCTAATGCAAAGCATAACCAGCGACAAGCAACGAGTGGCAGACAGAGTGTGATGTCACTTGCCACCAGAGACTGTTTTTGAGTTGCAAATTTCATATGATGATGCATTATTCCACAAAATGGTTTGTTTTCTCTATCATCAACTTATTCAATAGGCTAAGTATATAGCCTTGACTCAAAACAGCTGTTAGGATTGTCATTTTGATTTGTAAAAAATGTCACATGCAGCCATGCTTAAATTCTGCTCACTTCACATTTATTATATTATTATATTATCTGTATGCATTATTGAATGCTTACCTGGAATTATGTTTTTCCCCCATCATCCTATTTTTAAAGCAGGCCTACCTGCAGGCATGTAATTGGGCTACAGGAATAGCATGTTTGAAAGGGCACTGCACCAGTCACATTGATGTACCATTTCAGCTCAGTGTACGGTACACTATCTTCCCACAGTGCTCTTTTGCATCCACACACTGAACCACCTAGATGGTTACAAAGGGTGATAACAAGACGTCTGAAGAATCACCTGCTGTCTCAGACACACACACACACACACACACACACTTATACATAAACACATACAAACGCTCTCTCTCTCTGTCTGTCACACACACACACGTACACCGTTTAAATTACAGGCGGGGGATTCTATTTTCTAGCTGTTGTTGCTAAAGAGGGAACGCGGGGATCTTTACATAAGATAGATGGGCTGAAGCAATCTCATTTAAGCCCATCGATAAAGGAGGGCTTCCTCACGGAGGGAATTGACCGCTCGTGTCAGGCACCTGACAGTAGACGAGAATGAAAGAGAGAAGGAGAGGGCGAGAGAGAGAGAGAGAGAGAGGGGGGGCAGGGAGGGGAGAGAGGATGATGTGAAGTGAATGAGAGTGAAAGAGAATAGGGTGATGGGGAGAAAGAGAGGGAGTTGATGAAAGAGAAAGAGGGAGAGAAACAATGAGAGAGAGAGTGAGAAAAAGAATGAGAGAGAGAGGGAGAGAGAGAAAGAGGATGAGAGTGTGTGTAGTGGAGGTAGGGGAAGGGTGAGAGAGAGAAAGAGGATGAGAGTGTGTGTAGTGGAGGTAGGGGAAGGGAGAGAGAGAGAAAGAGGATGAGAGAGAGAGAGAGGGAGAGAGAGAAAGAGGATGAGAGTGTATGGAGGTAGGGAGGAGAGAGAGAGAAAGAGGATGAGAGAGAGAGAGAGGGAGAGAGAGAAAGAGGATGAGAGAGAGAGAGAGGGAGAGAGAGAAAGAGGATGAGAGTGTGTGTAGTGGAGGTAGGGGAAGGGAGAGAGAGAGAAAGAGGATGAGAGAGAGAGAGGGAGAGAGAGAAAGAGGATGAGAGAGAGAGAGAGGAGAGAGAAAGAGGATGAGAGAGAGAGAGGAGAGAGAGAGAGAGGGAGAGAGAGAGAAAGAGATGAGAGAGAGAGAGGATGAGAGTGTGTAGTGGAGGTAGGGAAGGGTGAGAGAGAAAGAGGATGAGAGAGAGAGAGAGAAGAGGATGAGAGAGAGGAGAGAGAAGAGGATGAGGTGTGTGTAGTGGAGGTAGGGAAGGGTGAGAGAGAGAAAGAGGATGAGAGTGTGTAGTGGAGGTAGGGGAAGGAGAGAGAGAGAGAAAGAGATGAAAGAGAGAAGGAGAGGGCGAGAGAGAGAGAGAGGGGGCAGGAAGGGAGAAGGATGATGTAAGTGAATAAAGGTGAAAGAATAAGATGATAGGGAAAAGAGGATGATAGAAAGAGGAAAAACAATGAGAGAAGAGTGAGAAAAGAATGAGAGAGAAAGAAAGAAAAGAGGATAAGAGTGTGTGTAGTGGAGGTAGGGGAAGGGTGAGAGAGAGAAAGAGGATGAGAGTGTGTGTAGTGGAGGTAGGGGAAGGGAGAGAGAGAGAAAGAGGATGAGAGAGAGAGAGGAGAGAGAGAAAGAGGATGAGAGAGAGAGAGAGGGAGAGAGAGAGAGAGAGAGAGAGAAAGAGGATGAGAGAGAGAGAGGGAGAGAGAGAAAGAGGATGAGAGTGTGTGTAGTGGAGGTAGGGGAAGGGTGAGAGAGAGAAAGAGGATGAGAGAGAGAGAGGGAGAGAGGACAAAAGACAGGGATGAGAGAGAGAGAGAGGGAGAGAGAGAAAGAGGATGAGAGTGTGTGTAGTGGAGGTAGGGGAAGCTTTCCCTTTCTTTCTCTTCTTTCCTATAGCTATTTATAGATGGTGTTGAAAGGTCACTCACTGATGCTGTTGGAAAACACCAGAGCCACTGAAACCCTCTCTTTGTCTGTCTGTCTCTCTCTCTCTCTCTTTTCCTCTCTTCTCTCTCACTCTCTTCTCTCTCTCTCTCTGTGTTTCCTCTCTTTATCCACCCCTCCTCTCTGCTGGCAGTGCAGTTCTGGTGTGTGTGTGTGAGTGTGTGTGTGTGTGTGTGTGTGTGTGTGTGTGTGTGTGTGTTTGTATGCTTGGATGCTTTCATCACCTGTCAGAGTGTGTCTCGCTCAGAGTGAAAGGTAGTACTACACGTTCTGGCCTGAGGGGGGCGGGCCTTGCTGTATCAGTGACTCTGATTGGTGTCCTGACAGACAGAAACCTCTCTTCTCATTCATAATTGGATATTTGTGTTTGGGGGATTCTGAATCCATTCTGCCTCCATCTGCCTTGCCTGCTCAGTGTGTGTGTGTGTGTGTGTGTGTGTGTGTGTGTGTGTGTGTGTGTGTGTGTGTATGTGTGTGTGTGTGTGTGCATTTGTGTACGTGTGTGTGTGTGTGTGTGTGTGTGTGTGTGTGTGTGTGTGTGTGTGTGTGTGTGTGTGTGTGTCCGTCCAGGATGTGTAGAAATAGAGAATGGGAGAATTTTTTTTGGAGACATGCCAACATCTCTCTCACTCCACTCTCTCCGCACGTCTCTGTGCACGTCTCTCCCTGTCTCCCCCAGGCGTCTGACGTGTTTGATGTGCTTGTGAATGGTTCATACTTTAGTACGTGCTCCTTGAAACATCATGGCCTATAAAAGAAACGAAGACCCTCTGTATGCTCTGGCATTCCAGAAAGTAACCCCCCAAACTCTTAGCCATTTTGCTCACTGCCTGTTTAGCATAACTATCAAGTATAGCATAGATGTATTAGTTTAATGTTACGCGTTGCAGTGGTATCTCCATTCGAATGCATGTGTGCTGACAGCAGACTCAGTGACGACTAGAGAAGCACATGATTAAGGGCTTAATTCCAAACCAGCGTAGCTCACAGATTCATCACAGGTTTAATAAAGCCCTCTTTAGAGTAATTATGCACTCATTGCATCTCCATCTGCATATATGCTAATAGTCGCCTTGGGCAGAGGCCGTGTGAGGTGGGGCTGTGTGTACGTGTGTGTGTGTGTGTGTGTTTGTGTCTGCATGCATTGTACAGTATCTGTCTGCAATGTGTGTTATTATTGCGCATTAATTGTGTGTGTGTGTGTGTGTGTGTGTGTGTGTGTGTGTGTGTGTGTGTGTGTGTGTGTGTGTGTGTGTGTGTGTGTGCGTGTGTGTGTGTGTGAGTGTTTGTGTGTGTGTGTGTGTGTCAGTGTGTAGGTGTATGTGTCAGTGTGTGTGTGTGTGAGGATAACGTGAGCTCTTTGATTTGTCCCATTGCTCATCTCTTATTTCCCTCTGGTATGTGCTGGGGCAGAGAGCACAGTGCCTTTTGCCTTGTGGAGATGTGCAGGGGGAAATAATTGATTGAGGCATGTGAAACTGTTTAACACACACACACACACACACACACACACACACACACACACACACACACACACACACACACACACACACACACACACACACACACACAGGGAGTTACATACATACATTTATCAAATCATCAAAAGACAGGGAGACAAAATCAAATACTTTTCTTTGTAAGTAGTCTTTAGTGAGCCTAAAAGGAGTCTTGAGTTGTTACCACAGTGTTAATGAGTTGAATTGTTCTAATGTCCTCTCTCAAAAGCAGAAAAAACATGACATGACTCAAGAAGGATGTATCCTGGCTATGAATTCTGTGTCTGTCCATGTGACCCCTGGTCAATTAAAATGCAAGCGAAATCAGCGACATTTTGACAAATGGCCTACTGTGACAGGGGATACTTTCCCCTGAATACTGTAGCTCTTCCTGGAATGTTCCAGAACAGGACTGATTCATCAGTGAGGGGGAGGCAGGCTGGCCCACTCACCTTGATGCACAAAGCGTTCAGTATGCAGGACACTGAGACACACACACACATGTACACACACAAACACACACACACACATGTACACACACAAACATACAAACCCTCATGTACATGTATACACACACACATACACACACACACACAAACACTGTACTGTAAGCATTAGTTAATTAGGCCTGGGTGAGACAGTCCATATCTGGTGCAGTGAGTGACCGACTGCTATCGGAAAGGCGCGTGTGTGCCTGCGGTGTAAATCTATGGCGCGCGGAGCCGTTGGCCCATGCATGGAACAAGCGTGCGTTGTGTAACACTCGGAAATGACAATGACACACTCCCAAGTGTCCTGCTTCGAAATGATCTCCAGCTAATAACATTGTGCCAGGTCACCAAAGGACAGTCAATCAATCGCTTGTTTTACAACATTGACCGGGCCAATCGGACAAGAGTGGGGGTGCGGTGGGGTGGGGGTGTTTGGGGTTGGGGGGTGTTGGGCTCCCTCTTTTTATCTAATTGAAAAACAATTGAAGTGCATATAGTCCAACTGGTTATAGTGACAACATAGTTGGACTGATCATAGAGTGCAGTGGGAGGAGAGCTCTTGCTGTGGAGGGAGGAGAGACATTACAGTAATGTGTGTGTGTGTGTGTGTGTGTCGTGTCTCTGTCTTTCTCTGTGTGTGTGTGTGTGTGTGTGTGTTGTTTGTGTGTATTGTGAAGAAAGAGGTGCTGAACCATATGCTTGTGAGGATTTTTGTAAATGTGTGAGTGTGACCTGAGTCACTCTTTCTCTTTCTCTCTGTGTGTGTGTGTGTGTGTGTGTGTGTGTGTGTGTGTGTGTGTGTGTTCGTGCTTGTGTGTCTGTGTGTGCTTGTACCCATCATATACCCATGTGTGTGTGTGTATCCATGTCTGTGCACCCCCCTCTCTCTGAAGTATGTCCTGCTGACCACATGAGGGCATCTTTGCCATTAAATCCTGACACACACAAACACACACACTCTCTCTCCCTCTCTCTCTCTCTCTCTCTCTCTCTGTCTCTCTCTCTCTCTTTCTCTCCAGCTTGTGTTATCCCTAGTAACCAACACAGTCTATTGAATGTGACAGTGACATGATCGTTGATGCGTTTAATGTCATGTTCATAAAAAAATTATGTGACATGATTTGATTTAACAATGTGTGCAGCACGATATGCTAGCTGATGTGTTTAGCTCCATGAAAGTGGTGATACGCACTCAAAGGACTTTTAGCCCCTGATGTGTTCAATGAGTGATTTAGAAGCGATGGAGTTAGTGAAAAGATTCAAATCTGACATCAGTGCTATGGTGACTGACCAGTGAGTTCTTACATGACCCCTCTGTGTTTGATGAAGCTGTGTGGTTGTGTGTGTGTGTGTGTGAGAGAGAGAGAGAGAGGGAGAGAGAGAGAGAGAGGGAGGGAAGGAAGGAAGAGAGAGAGAGAGAGAGAGAGAAGAGAGAGAGAGAGAGATAGTGAGTCTGCATCAGCCACAGTATGAATGAATGGCTCTGCGTCAGCTCCTAGCAGTAACTGGCTCAGTCTGAGTGTTTGCTGTGGCCTCTTCCCCTCTCAGCACGAGCCTTTCCCTCGGCTTCTGTGCTCTTGGCTGCCCTCTTGTGGTCAATAAAGTAAAGAGCAGCCACAAGAGCTGTGGCTGCTCTCTATTATGGGTGAGGACATAGTGATGTGGATATGACGTGAAAATATTGTAGTTATAGTACATATAAAGATTTGTCATGAAAAGTGATTCATCATTTCACATCTCACATCATTTGTGAGTACGCCGAATGCCATAGTGGGTTGAAGGGATTTGTTGGACTGATGGACTAAAAGCATTCACTCATTTCTGTTCATGTTTCAAAAACCACAGAATAAAAAGTGATGTTGTCATGCGGTCTCTTCTCGTGCAAATTAGCAATTGCTGCTACAACCTGGCCCAAGACATATTTTCTTGGATCCCAGTATTTTTTGTGCACTGTCCCTGCTTCAAATAAATAGATTTCCATTCCATTCCAGTGCAGCTGGTGCTGGAGCCTGGATTACAGTAACTGCACAGCGGCCATAATCAACCATTGTGACCATTGCATACACGTTTGCTGCCTTAAGCACATGACAGTGACCATTTGTGCAACTTTGGTCAATTTTAAAGAAGTCATAGACGCCCTGTTATAGAGTTTTTGACATGAAATCTGTTATAACAGATGTCTTTTATTTACTAGATTGTATTCTTTTTGGTAACTGGGAGTAAAGAGCTGAGGGGAGAGAGCCTACTGTGTGTGTGTGTGTGTGTGTGTGTGTGTGTGTGTGTGTGTGTGTGTGTGTGTGTGTGTGTGTGTGTGTGTGTGTGTGTGTGTGCACATTGGTGTTTGTGTGAGTGTGTGTGTGTGTGTGTGTGTGTGTGCACATTGGTGTTTGCATGAGTGTGTGTGTGTGTGTGTTTGCACATACATATGTTCTCGCATGTGTGTGTGTGTGTGTGTTTGTGTAAAATGTGTCATTCTTTGTACAGAGCCAATATACGCTTCCACCGGTGGTAATCCAGTTAGGTGTGTGTTTGCAGACGCTGTGTTCAGATGGAGTGAAGCCTGTGTTGTCATGAGTGATGGAGAGAGCTGCATGTCAAACAGCAGAACCACTCTGCACTGGATCATATGGCCTTCACTCATGATGGACCAGAACCATGAACCATGCCATAATCATATACATACAGTAAACATTATATGCATACACACACCATACATACACTCATATTCATGCACATATGTACATATACTGCACATTGTACATATACAATGTGAATGTTATACACATTCACATAGACGTACAGCCACAGAAACTGACTCTGTAGTTTAGAGACGGCCACAGTCAAACCAGACGCGCCTGCTTTTAGGGTTAGCCGCATGCATTTTGCCCCACTCCTGTTAAATAAATGAACACCCTAAAATAAGAGCCCTTAAAATAATACCCTGCAACGTGTGCCACTGGGCGGTCAGTTCAGCAGGCACGCCCATCAACTCACCTTCTCAAGACTCCTGGTGGAGAGGAGGGAGTGAGGGAGAGGGAGCTATACATTGTGTGTCTGTATACGTGTTTGTGTGTGTGTGTGTGTGTGAGAGAGAGAGAGACAGAGAGAGAGAGGCAGTGAGCATTTCCTGATGTCTAATGGCATCTGTCTCCAGTTGCCGCACATCAGACACTGTGCAACCTCTCCACTCATCCGACACTGTGCAACCCCTCCACTCATCCGAAACAAGCGCTCCTATTTGTGCTGCATCACAAGTTCAACCAGCACCCTCCTCCTTCTCCTCCTCCTCTGGCCTCCCTTCCACCCCCCTCCCCATCCCTCCCTCTCCTTACTGAAGGCAGCCCATGGCAGGTCGTGTAGATCTCTTGCTTGGCATTTGTACAGTACGTGTCTGTTCCGCCCCTTCCTCAAATCCTCCCCACTGCTCTCTGTGTAGCAGCCGGCGGTGTTGGTTTGTTGTCTTTTTGTGTTGTTTATCTTCACCCTCTGTGTGTGGGACATCACCAGAGCCATAAATCTGTCAGATACGGTTTGGGTCGTTGGGGCAGAACTGCTTGTTTGTTTAACCAGGGCATGGCAGCCCACTTCCATTATGTAAACTGGTATTATGATTAACAAAGCATGGCTGATGTGTGTGTGTGTGTGTGTGTGTGTGTGTGTGTGTGTGTGTGTGTGTGTGTGTGTGTGTGGGTGTGTTTATGTGTGTGTGTGTGTGTGTTTATGTACATATGTATGCGTTTGTATGTGTGCTTGTGTGTGTGTGTGTGTGTGTGTGTGTGTGTGTGTGTGTGTGTGTGTGTGTATGTGTGTGTGTGTGTGTGTGTGTGTGTGTGTGTGGTGTGTGTGTGTGTGTGTATGTGTGTGTGTGTGTGTGTGGTGTGTGTGTGTGTGTGTGTGTGTGTGTGTGTGTGTGTGTGTGTAGCTGACACCAACGTTAAGCAGCCTGGTGGGCATTAGCTGTGAGGCCCTGCGTCTGGTCAGTGGTCCCCCACTGTGAGAGTGTCAGCGTTAAACAGAAACACTGACATGGCGCTCAAGCATGGGGGACCATCTCTTCGCACTGCAGAGGCTGTGTGTGTGTGTGTGTGTGTGTGTGTGTGTGTGTGTGTGTGTGTGTGTGTGTGTGTGTGTGTGTGTGTGTTTGGGGGGAGTGGGGGTATGGGTGATGGTCAAGGCTGCTGTAGCCCCCCCCAACGCTAAATGCTCTCCTGAGATTTGTTCTTTGCTCCTTGTATGCTTTAATTTCTTTCCTTCCAGTTTCTCTGTCCCTCTTTTCTCTTTCTCTCACACATCCCTCTTTTCATCTGTCCTCCTCCACCTCCTCTTCTCCCTCTCTCCCTCCCTCGCTCCTTCTCTCTCCTCTGCCCCTACTCTTTACAGACCACTGGGCAGTGTTATATATCACCTCCCTGGGAAGCAGAACAGGTCCCATTAAATAGTTCCCTGCATCACTTTTAAAGGCCACTAGTAGATTTCATAGTGGATGGACTGAGGCTCTTATAATTACTGGGGAAAATAGCTTAGCACACATCAGAACCACAATGGTGAATAATACTCTGTGTGTGTGTGTGTGTGTGTGTGTGTGTGTGTGTGTGTGTGTGCACGTGTGTGTGTGTGTGTGTGTGTGTGTGTGTGTGTGTGTGCACGTGTGTGTGTGTGTGTGTGTCTTGTGCATGTGTGTGTGTGTGTGTGTGTGTGTGTGTGTGTGTGTGTGTGTGTGTGTGTGTGTGTGTGTGTTGGGGTTGTCTTTTACTCCCATCCTAATATATCCCATCCTATCCTACCCTATCCCATCCTATCCCATCCTATCCTACCCTATCCTACCCCCATCCTGATCACATCAAACTCCATCACATGACGACAAATGCAATAGTTATTCCAAAACCCCATTCCCTTCCTTGTACATCCCAACAATGGAAATGACCACAGTGTGCCACTGATCCATACCAAGCCTATGGTGTTTCCCTATCACCCCCTGTGACAAAAGTGAGTCATTAGGATCAGACGTTTATAGGCTCGGCAGTCTTCAGACAGTATGGTGGGTGTCGTTTTGATGGCGATAACTGCAGCCGAGGGCAGAGTCCCATTTCCTTTAATCATTCCCCCCCTGGCCTCTGTGTCTTATCTCAGATTCCTCTCTCAGTCCCATCTATAAAGGAGAGAGGGGGGTGTAAATGGAAAGGAGAGAAGGAGAGCATGAGCCTATAGACCCTTTCAAGAAAGTTCCATTATCAGCATCATAGTTGGCCCCAAAAGGCTTCCGTTTTAACATTCCATATGTTATCTTAATGCAGAGGAAGTAGATTGGGAACCAAATAGAACGTTCAAGCATTGTTTTTGTTTTTATTGTTGAAAGGGTCTATTCCCTCAAATCAGTATCCAGGAAGTGAGAGAGAGATCGAGCTCGAGGGGTCAAGGCCTGGACAGAGTCTCCGGCTCTTCCCACATCATTGCTCGTCATTAGGGCCTAATTAACTTTTCATAATTGGTTCAGAGCAGCGGGGCGATGATTGAACAGCTCGTTTGGTGGCGGAGTGTAATCAGACCCTTCAGGAAAGATATGCAGCTCACCTCGCATGAGGCAATTATGGGTGGTAGTCACAAATGATCAACATGAGTGGCTGGATTCATAATACACACAGCCCCATTAGAATGAGTAGGCGGTCATTAATTGATTCGCTAATTGTTAGCTTATGTTTATAAGTAGTTTACAAGCACAGCTCTGGTCAGTGGTAGCAAGCTAAAAAGTACACTGGATGGAAAATCTCTAACAAAGTTAAGGCTTTTTTTTACAGTTCAACAAAAGTGTAGAATATTTATATGTGTGCCTGCAGAGACAAAGGATTGCATATGGCCTTGCAGAAACAGGGCAGAAAAAGCAAGAAAAAGGAAAAACTGTTTAACGCTATTGTGCAGCTCAAGTCTTAAGGAGATTATGTGTAGGAATAAGGGAATTAAGCCATTTTTTTCTGGTTGAGATTTTCGGCTGTGTGGGTGTTGGAGGCAGTCGTCTTAAATTCCAGACTAAAAAAGAAGCATCCTTGTGATTGGCTCTGTCATGTACTGTAGAATATTCTGTGGTGGCCAAGGTCTATATCTCTCCTTCTAGTTATCTCTCTGTCTCATTTGCTTTTTCTTTCCCCTCTTTCCCCCATCTCTTTCTCCACCATTTCCTTTTCTCTTTCTCTCTCTCTCTTTCTCTCTCTCTTTTTCTCTACCCCTCTACCCTCTGCTGGGGTGCTGTGGGATTTGCACTGTGTATGTGGGGGCGGTAGTCCTGCAGGCTTTGCTGGAGAGTCTCTGGTGCTCCCTGCACAGTCTCTCTCTCTCTCTCTCTCTCTCTCTCTCTCTCTCTCTCCCTCCCTCTCTTTGATCGGAGCCTACTCAGGTTGGCGGAGGCGCCCTGTGGGTGGGCGTCTGCATTGTTGCTTGGCCAGCAGGTACCACCCGGGTACTGCACCCACCTAGCCTAGCCTTCAGATGTGCGTTATAGGACGTGGGAAGCCTTTCAATAGCCCTTAAACACTTGCCTATTGAGCCCTTGTTTACGGTACTGGCAGAGCGAGATTGCCTTGTGTTTCTTTTTTTTTTTTGCAAGAGAAGACTTGCCAAGTAAGCAGGAAATAAAAGTTACGAGCGCATCGGCGAAGCTTAGCTGTAATGAGGGATCAGATATCTAAGAGATGCAAAGGAACATCTTACAGCAACCACCAGAAAAAAACCTGACATGCCGTACTTATGCCGCGTGCACTGTAATCATTTTTAAATAATTTGATCTTCGTTTTTGCGGTGCATTCCGAGAATGGGTATTCGAATATGTCCTGAAGACGTTATCGTAGAGAGAGCTGTCATCAGGACAGAGGTGGGGGATATCAGTGCACGTTTGGCTTGATGTGCCCCGCGCAGATGATCAGGGAGCCAGAGTGCCACTGATTAGGATCGTGACACACCTGGATTTGTCACCGTCTCCGCAGGAGAACCAACAGATAAGATGAGATCACTGGGCGCTGCAGGCTCACATTAACACACACACACACACACACACACACACCATCAGACACCATTCTCTATGTCCTTAAACCAGCAGGAATCCATGTTTGTTTGTCTATCTTGTGTTTCTTTTTTTTATTATTTCTAAAGGTTAATGCACCAGCCATCTCTGTGCACAGCAGCTCTGACATACTCTGGGCTGAGCCTGCATGTCTTTCTGCAGGGGCTGCACTCTGTTGGCCGCCTCCGTGCTGTTGGAGATCCCTCGGGTTTCCTGGGAGAGCTTAGAGCACTAACCCCCACCTTCCAACCAGTCCTCCCTCCTGTGCCCCCTCCTACTCCCCTCTCCTCCACCAACTCCAACCGCATACTCTGCAGCCTCTCAGCAGCCTAGAGAATAGGGGTTTGCAGTGGTGTGCATGAGTGTCTGTGTGTGTGTGTGTGGTGTGTGTGTTTGTGTGTGTGTGTGTGTGTGTGTGTGTGTGTGTGTGTGTGTGTATGTAGTGGGGAGTATGTGTACTGGTTAATTGATATTCACAAACTCAGCCCGGAGCTTCTCCGATGAGCATCTTCTCTCTTTTTTTTTTTAAAAAAAACCCTCATGCTGACAAGACAGTTTTAGACAGCGCACATTTCAAATAAGATCAAAGGAGCTGGGTTGGGTTGGGCCATGTGCCTCTCATCCCTCGCCACCCCACTGCAGTCTCTCTCCTTCCACACTTCAATGCTGTACTCTACCCCTCCTACCATTTCTCCATGGTCCCTTCATCTGTCCTCCTTCTCCCCCATTTTTGCCCTCAACCTTCTTATCATTCATGTCTTCCCTCGTTCGCTGTCTTTACATCTGCGTCTGTGTTTACTACGTGTCCTAACCCTGGCTGTTTAGGTCAGCACTCTCTTCCGCTCTTACTTCCGTCAAGCTTGTCCAGCTGACCAACTTTAGTCTGGCGACCCTGACCTGCTGAGTTTCAATTAGGCGACCAGCAGCTGTTGAGGAGAGCTTTCCTTTGCAATGTGTTTTAATTTTCTTAAAACAGTCTCGGAGAAATATAGTGCAGAGTCCACAGCTGTGAGTCTGTGTAGTTCTGGCAATGTCTATTAACTAGATTGTCATGCAACTGACTAGTGGCTTGAGGGTGTGTCTGATACTCACAATGTTATGTGCTTATGAAAGGAATATCAACTTGTTTTGCAACTTTGGTGGCCATTGTTGAAGAAAAAGCAAATTACTTATTTTTGTCTTTAATTTTTTTATTTTCTAAAGGACACCTATTGAACAGTTTCATTGTCTTTCTGCCACAGCCACACTCCAGCGAATCTACCTCTGTTAATCTGCCGCAGTAAATAAATGCTTTCAACTGAGATGAAATGGGGCAACTTGTCTTAAAGCCAATAAGCAAATGTGTTCCCTCACGTCTCTATGGGGCCCTGTGAGCAAATCACAAAGCATTAAAGCCCATTTGCCTTAGTCGCCTCTTTAATAACGTTCCCTGTTCATATTCAAATGTCAGCCTAAATGGCAACACCCCTCAGCGGTAATTTTCTCCTGCTTTCCTATTGATCTGATGACTCTCTCACCTCGGCTCTGTTTTTTAATTGTGGCCACACAAGTGCTGTCTGCTTCGCTCTCCCTCTCTCATCTCAGTCGGGTCCTGATGGCTTGTTGTTGTGGTTGTTGTTGTTGTTGTGGTCAGTCCACTTTGTTGTTTCCATAGAGCAGCTGTGTGGTAAATGCCAATCTACAGCTCACAGCTCCAGGCCTGACTAATATGCCTCCTGAACAACACCTGTCAAAGATCTGTGCGTGCTCGGGTTTCTTTTGTTAGTATATGGAAAATACATTCATTTGATCTGAAACAAAAAGTATCCAAAATTGATTGTAAAAAAGCCAGGCTGTAAGGGGCTCTGTTGTTTCAATTGTTTGGTGTCATATAAATAAGCTTGATTTGAATTGAATTGTAAAATGATCACGTTTATGTATGAAAGCTGGTTGAGTTGGTGAAGTAAGCCACAGCATAAGCCTTTGTGTCCCCATCTTTTCTTCACTGGCAGAGTAGGGATTATAAATGGACAGGGTTGAGTAGTAATGGATTCCATGTAATCTGAATTACATAATCAGATTACAAAAATCAAGTAACTATAATCAGCCCAGATTACAAAAAAAGTGTAATCAGATTATAGTTGCAACCCCTAATCAGATGTTGTGATGTTGTGTAAAATGTGAATAAAAACAGAATGTAATGATCTGCAAATCTCTTAAACTCATATAAGTATATATATATATATATACTCTTTTGATCCTGTGAGGGAAATTTAGTCTCTGCATTTATCCCAATCCGTGAATTAGTGAAACACACACAGCACACAGTGCACACACAGTGAGGTGAAGCACACACTAATCCCGGCGCAGTGAGCTGCCTGCAGCAACAGCGGTGCTCGGGGAGCAGTGAGGGGTTAGGTGCCTTGCTCAAGGGCACTTTAGCCGTGCCTACTGGTCGGGGTTCGAACCGGCAACCCTCCGTTTACAGGTCCGAAGTGCTAACCAGTAGGCCACGGCTGCCCTAAATAGGCCCTATTTAGTTACCAAAAGGACACAGACATTATCAAATGTTGAAAATTACAAATTTGACTATTTCATGGAAAATATATGTTTATTTTGAATTTGATGCAACGCGTTTCAAAAAAAGTTTCAAAAGACGTGGGTAACAAAATGCTGGAAAAGTTGCGCAATGACTTTGCAAACTAGGGATAGAGCTGAAAAGCAATATTGGATGGCCATGGTCTGTTGGACCTCAGATGGCACTGCATTAAAACCAGACCTGTTTCTGTAAAGAAAATGATTGTATGGGCTCGCCAAAAGTCTCTTGGTGTTTTAAGCCCCCAACGTCATCTTCCAGGCAGTGCTGCATGGAAGGCACTAGGGTTAGGCAAGGGTTAGGGTTAGGTGGGCTCTTGAAACACCATCGAGCTCAGGAAAACCTCTCATATCCATTGTCTATGAGCACAGTTCGATACTCAATTCAGAAATGCTTGAGTAAACTTTACCAGCCTTAAAGGAAAAATCCGGTATTTAGCACTTTGAGTCCCTTTTCTGGTTTGTTTTGGATGAACTAGAGTGGTAGACACCGAAATTTTGACGATTGGTCCTGTCTCGACCTTTCTGACTCGTTTTGAATCGCCTTTGACTAGTCAGAGTGGCTACCAGCAGGCATACTGTAGGCTACTCAAACATGTCCTAAAACAACCCTTAACGTTCATTTTCAAAACTGTGCAACTCACCGAGTGGTTAGTGGTGTTCGTTGATGTTCCAAAACAAGTAGCGTAGCAAAATACAGTTTCTGTCGTGTTTTATTTGGCATTTTGTAAAATCCCATTGATTTCTGTTGGAAGACTCATTGCACGTTGATATTACTGCGCCACCGTCTATGCTTCAGGTTCAAATATTGAGAGGTTGTGTATAGTTCCACAATAGCAAATAAGACGCCTGGAAATCATACATTGCGCCGATGTATTTGCTTTTAATAATCAACGAACACCACTAACCACTCGGTGAGTTGCACAGTTTTGAAAACGAACGTTAAGGGTTGTTTTAGGACATGTTTGAGTAGCCTACAATATGCCTGTTTGCAGCCACTCTGAGAAGTCAAAGGTGATTCAAAATGAGTTAGAAAAGTCGAGACAGGACCAATCGTCAAAATTTCAGTGTCCACCACTCTAGTTCATCCAAAACAAACCAGAAAAGGGACTCAAAGTGCTAAATACCGGAATTTTTACTTTAAACTTTACTTTACCAGCCTTAAACTTTAACAGCCAAAATTGTATTTAGACATGATACAGAAATACCACCGTCTTATTTGAGCCTGAACTTGTTTAAAATGGACTGAGGTAACGTGGAAAAAGGTCCTGTGGTTAGACCAATCAACATTTGCAATTCTTTTTGGAAATCATGGACTCATCTGGGCTAAAGAGGAGAGGGCCTATCCGAGCATCCAATCTTTCCATCTTGTTTTGGTCCTCAATTCGAAACCCAACATCTATGACGGTGTAAAGGTGCATTAGTGCCTTACAGCATGGGCATCTTGCACATCTGGCAAGGCACAATCAAATCGGAATGATGTATACAGGTTTTGAGCAACATATACTGCCATCCAGGCAGTATGGCAAAGACCTTGAATATTTGAAAATAATGCCAAAATGAATCTGTCTGCAGTCCAGACCTGTCAAATTAGGTGCATCATGGAATGAAAAACATGATTAAGAATACCTCATACTGTTGAGCAACTGAAATCCTATATCGGGCAGGAATGGGAATGCTGACATGAAAATCAAAATTATCATATAATTTCCATGAAATAGTCAGAATTTTCATTTTCAACATTTGATATGTTGTTTATGTCCTTTTCACTGCTAAATATGGGTTTACAAGACTTATATTATATTATCACATTATGTTTTTTTTTGCATTTTACGCAACATCCCAACTTTTTCTGATTTGGTGTTATACATTGTTGGGGATTACTTGATTACATTTTACCATGCAACTTTTTTATGATAGCCTAGCTAATGTTTTAGTTTGACAGCCCATTCGTTTTTGTCCACTAGATGTCATTATCATCCAATTGCCTGTATAGTTTCTTGACAAAATGTTAAAATCAAAACCCAAGATGGAGGAGCCGTCGACGTTAACCGATAGACCCGTTCCAGTCAGGAAAAATGCGTTCAGTACTTGGCAATATCGCCACAACTTTGAATTAAAGACAGTGGAAAATAAGATTGTGTATGTTGTGTGCAAGTTGTGTAAAGTAATCCTGAAGTAATCAGATCTGACCCAACCCTGTATATGGAGCAACTTCTGGACCAAAATTGCTCACTGATAAAGCAAACGTGTTAGCCAATCAGTGAGAAATTGCCCACACAACAAGACTCAGCACAACATTACTCAAAACATTGCTTGAGGTCCCAGAGGTCCCTCTGTGTTTGAGTCAGTTCCTACAGTGTATGTATGATGATGTAATGTTTTTATCTCTTAAATGCACAAAATTTAGTTTTAATGAATACCCTTTTCTCAAAATGAAGCTTTAATTAATACCCTTTTCTCAAAATTAGGCAATGAAGTCTCAGGAGCATGCACATTCATTTCCAGTGAATGTGCACTCTCTTTAGTGTCTCTCTGTAACATTCTTCTTGAAACTAAATGTAGTATGTGCAATTCTAACCAGCTATTTGTGACATTATTTTAAGGTACAAAAAACTCTTTGGTGTTGCTTTAATTGTGTGTGTGGGAGCTCTCCTTTGAGGGTGCCAACATGTTCTTTTGTCCAGCAAAATCCTTTATTTTTCATTATGATGGGCAGACAGGTAATCTCGTCTGCTGTTATCATATTGTGTACTCTGCTCAGCAATACAGTAGGTGGCACTTTGAAGGTTAATCAGCTTCTGCTGGGGTGTTGAGGGGAGAGGAGGCATGTTCTCATTTAGAGAAAAGTGGAGATAATAAGACTTGCCAGGGTTCTTATTCTCTCTCTCTCTCTCTCTCTCTCTCCTCCTTCTCATACTCTCTCTCCCTTTTTCTTTATCTCTCTCTTTCTTCCTCCCACCACCTCCTCCTCACAGGGAATATGCATATGAGATTTCCCCCGCTGCGTCAGGACAGCACTCTGTTCTCCCTCTACAGTTTCTGGTGGACTCTCACTATTACTGTATGAAGGGCCGTGGCTTTCTCCACTGGGGAGGTGGTGTGCCTTCTGCTTTGTGGTTTGTGGGGGTGACATTTCTAGTCAGTGGGCTTGTGGCCTTAAAAGGACTTCTAAATCGTTACTCTTTCTCCCAATTAAATTAGGTCCCTGTTCTGACCTCTGTGGCATCCCGCAATTTGATTCAGGCAAATGAAACACTAAATCTCCCCTTACCTCCTTCTCTCTCATCTGGCCTTATCCCCCCGAGATAATCTGGCTCCAATTAGAAATATCCAGAATGTTGACATGGCTAATTGAATCAGCCATTTCCCAGAAGCGATGGACAGGGCGGCTTCATCAACAATGGCTATTTATCTGTGTGTGTTTTTGTACCCTGATTTTGTGGGCTACTGTTCTAGGTCCCTGTCTGGTCAGAGTTGATGTCCTTGAATGGGAGTTGTCATGACTGTGTGTGTGTGTGTGTGTGTGTGTGTGTGTGTGTCCAAACACACACTGAGTTAGCTCGGAATGCAGTCATATTTGTCAGCCAGTCAGCCTTTCTTTGGATCCTTGAGCACAGTTGACAGGTGGGCTTTTTTAATTTCACTTAGTATCTGCTATACCAGTTTAGACTCTTAAATGCATTATCCAAGCCAGCTCTTTTATTTCATTCTCAATCCGCATGGAGCCTCTTAAAGCTGCTTAAAATTAGAGAGCTCACTTCAATGGAGGACACCAAAGTTGTATTTTCAGTTCACGATTTATCCTTCTTGATGTCTCTTAATAATATTCTTTTGGGGGTTCCTCTGAGTTGCCTTTTTGTCTGTATAAACATGGTTACCAGAGCTCCAAGTAGAGGATATCCTGTGTCTGGGCAAATCCAGACCTCTGAGTCAGCCAACCCTGTGTTCGAGGTGCACTTGTCCTGTGCCCCTTGCTGAGTTGTTTGGAGAGGTGGTGGATCTCGCCGAAATTGATTTGGGCAGCTTGGGGCGGACTGTCAGACGATGCTTAACAACGTTATGTCCAAATGTAGAGTCTATAAATGAGGGTCGAAGCCACACTCAAGGCTGCCTGAGAAGTGATCTTGCCCTCTAATGAATTGGCTATGGGTTTGCCATGGAATCACACACATTCCGAAGGAAAAGACGTATTGGTACGTGCACCCTCTCCTATTCAAAGATTAGATATAAGTGGATTACAGTTACATAATGACACATCGATAGTGATTAGTTTTTCCCAAAGAGAGGAATCAATATTTTGGTGTGAGAAGCATATGGAGGGGTATTTAACTCATTAGGCGTGTGCATTGATCTTTTCTGTACTGATGTTTACTTCATAATGTTCCTGTCTTGTACAGCCGTTGATGGGTTATTCCTCATAGACAGGTAATTTTGGCTTTACCACTTATCTTCTGGACAGGTCTGTTTGTTGGGAAATTAAAATGTCAAACAGCCCTGTTTTCCAAGGCGCATCTATGTCCAAGGAAAATGATACAGGTTGATCTCACTGGTTGATATCAGGGGCTGGTTGACTATTTTCCTTTTTTCCCTTTTTTCTGGTTACATGTCTAATGACCTTAAGAAATGACTTATTAAGATTAAGAGTCTTTTAGCAGATATACACAATATATTGGTGAATTATTTCAGTACAATTGGGTGTGTTTGGATACAGGTCTGAATTCAGACGTTCTTGTCTGAAGCTTCTTTTTTTGTAGCCGCGCTGTGATTGGTGAGACCAAGAGGGAGCATGAGGTTGCGGGCTTTCTGAATATGGAACAGCACAATATCTGCCGTGACTGCCTTCATGCATCATTTATTATGCAATCTTCGAGACTGAAGAATAAGAAGGAAAGAAAAAAAACTCCTAGGTGGACTCAGCGCAGGTCAGAGAGTGCAAACAGAAGCTCATAGGTGTCAGGCTGTGTCACAAGCAGTGGGATTTCTTTTCAAGTATGCTACTTTCTTTTTTTACTTGGGGCATAGCAAGTAATTAGTCAGAATGAAATAAAGTAATAGTTCTTCTCTCTACCCTTTTGATATTTAAATTAGCAGATGTAGAACCTCGCAAGCGTCTCTGAGCATTTGCATTTTATGCGAGGGGAATCACAGTTATGCATGAGAATGCGGTTATTGCTGAACGAGTTGCAATTCCAGCTGAAACTACAGTAACGGGGACTATGCACCGAAAAGTATGCAATATGGTAGCCTTCAAATGCATACACACTTTTATTGTTATCACTTCACTAAATGATCTAATACCTTATTATTATCATCGCATGTCTGCTTTATGCAAAGTTTATATTGTATATGACGCCACACAGTGTTTGTTGTGTGGCGTCATTGTTTAGCTGACAGTGTCCGCTGTCGGTGGCAGTACAAACTGCAATGCATTCCTGCCCCTGAAGTTCGTGCATCACATTGTTGTGCGCTGCAGGACATTCCGTGGCCGACACGCTAACCAGAGCACGAGCACAGAGTTTAGGAAAATTCAATATGCCCGACGGGTTTCCACACCAATTTGATTTAACAAGTGGGAATGAGCTCTTTTCAATGCGTGCAGATACATAGACCATAGAATCTATTTCAAATCTGTGTAATATGAAATGTCCATTTTCAGTGTCTGCCAAAGAGCGAATGGAATTTATGATATTATTTTAATACTGAGACTATGGCATATTGCAATATGAATACAACGCGCATGTTACTCGTCTGCTGAGCACGGCTTGTATCCACAAAAAAGACAGTAGGCCTGGTTTCTAACATTTTGTAGGTAGTCGTTTATCTCTGTGTTGTTTCATGGTTACAGGTTCAGCCAGAATCTCATTTCGCCTAAATTTGTAATATTATAATAACAACATTATAGCGCCCTTAGTGATACGTGCGATGGAGAAAACCTCATTCCAACTCCTCCCTTTGTCCAGTGCCATTTCTAAATACATCTTCGTGAAGAGGATATTAAACAGTTGCGGTCCCGTGGTGTTGGCTGCGAGCAGACCACACGCCGCCTTCGCGTTGCGCGGAACATTTCATTACAGGGACAAACAGCAGATGGCCCTCTTGCGTTTTAATTCCACGTGTTTGATGAGGCTCTTCAAAGACATTAATCTAACTGAGAAAATACCAAATGTGGAATTAATATAGTGTTGTATTACCCAACAATACACTCGCTCCCCGTCCACCTTTAAATCATTGTGTATCAGAATTGAATATCGAGAATGTAAGGGGATAGAGTAGGCTAGAATAGAAATGTATCGAAGCGTAAAACTTCTCATCATTTTGCCCACCAGGCTTTATAGAGCTATCTATATTCAAAAAAATGCATGTGTTATTTCTTCACGTAGCCTAAGCCTGAAGTTCGTTGTTTTCTAAGCAGGCTACTGACAGCAGAACGAAACGGAGCTCTCCACGGTGCTGAAATGCTGATGTAAACTAAGCGCGAGTCTGCAGTCGCAGTGTTTATCCCCGATTGTGGCCTTTAGTAACATTAATACGATCCCTCCAGAACGTTATGAGGCCTGTTTTGTCATCTTAGTCTGTGCGTCTATGATACACATTAAGTGACACGCCATAATCACGGACGTTTCACTCCACTGATCTGCACACGTTCGTCACATTTTGTGTAAATTAGAGACATTTGTAAACATTGTGTGTCTATGCCGATTGAAAAGTAGGCTATAGTAAAACATGTTATGATACTAAACAACAGGTCGCTAATTGAGCGGATCTCCCCGAGGTCTAAAAGCAGTTGTGGTCCCTAAGTCAGTCTGGGGAAGAAAATAATTGTGGCGTAATTCTTGTTCTCGCTTTATCTTAAAATTAAGACATTCCACGCCATTATCTGTGATTATTGCTGAAGCTACTCCTGGTGCGAGCACGTTTGAGTGGAGGCGTTTCTAATTCCATAGCAAAGACAGTCGTTACACAGAATTCCAATACCTCGCAGCAAAGAGTCAAACACAGTGGAAGCACAGACATCGGCTGTGATTAAGCGAAGGGTGGGTTTCTCGCCTTTGAAAAGATTGCAAAGGAGGAGTTGGTCGTTAAGACTTGTTGATGGCGGAGATGCATTGATCTATGGGGTGAAGTGAAAAGCCCGGGTGCCTTTTTTGCCGTGGCGCGGGAGTTGAGCGTGCATGCAAACTGTGCCTTTGCATTGTAGAGAAATTGCGTATTTTTATCGTTCCCATTACGCGCAGGCTCTCTTTTCCGACTGGATATACAATTCCGAACGCCTTACTCTTTCTTATACTCATGGGATCCTCGTAAGTTTAATTTATTTGTATGCTGCTATCAAACGAGACGTCATTTCCACAGTCGCGTCAGTTGTGGTTATGTTTTTAGTCTAGACCGCGAAAGTTGTGTTGTGGCAAATACAGCCTACATATCTTATTTGAAAATCCGTGACTGGAATAGGAACAGTGGATGTTTCGGAAAGGATTCCTTTGAAGATTTGCTTGGAAATCAAGTGACTTCGTGATACCCACAATAACTATCTCTTTTTGGCCGGCGTTGCACTTATCGTTGTGCACACATATCTCCCCAAATGCTGGACGCTGTCAGGATAAATAAACATTTCCATAAAAGTGTCGCGGATCGATGCTAAACTTGGTGAATATGTGAGCAGAGACGTTATTGTCGCCAAGTTCCACCTGGGAGACGGGTGGACGTCCGTTCCCCTACCATAATTACAAGAAAATCGCTTTTGTTTGTTTGGCGGTGATCGACACCCGAGAGTGGACACAGCTGTTCAGGGTTCTGACTTCTGCAAACCGGAGGACGAGCGTGAATGGAACATTAAACATGGGCATGTCTATATAGACGAAATAGCCCAGTGCATTTCTGAACGAAATGGAATACAAATATCATAGGCTTTGATGCGAATAATCGATATGCAGGTATGACAAATAACCAGCCATTCCTCTCAGACCATTTCGTTATAACTGAGGTCAAATCATAATGCAAATATGATTTTTTAACGACTGTACCTTAGCGACGTTAGAACTGCCTGAACTATGACAGCGCAATGTCTCATATCATCGACAAAATGTAATTATCGGACATTATAGAACAATACGAATTAATATTCCTGACATACCAAGGACTGACCATCATCGCAAAAATGGGACAATAATCAAAGTGTGCACACAAGCAGGGGTGTTTGTGTTGACTGTGCTTTGTCTTCGGAGTTAAACACTTGTGTTTGAGACATGGCAGCGGCTATCGCCAGCGGTTTGATCCGGCAAAAGAGACAGGCACGGGAGCAACATATAGACCGACCCTCTACCAACAGGAGGAGGAAAAGCCCCAGCAAGAACAAGGGTCTCTGCAATGGGAACCTGGTTGACATCTTCTCCAAAGTGAGAATCTTCGGCCTCAGAAAGCGAAGACTACGGCGACAAGGTGTGAGAAGTTCTATAACCCTCTTGAAGTCATAGTAGACAAGGCCAAATAATAACATGGTGTCATAAATGAGCTGTCAGCCATATTAACTAGCAATATTCAAAAGCCATCTCTGACACATACCCTAGCTGTTTACATTTTGCAATCAGGCTTTGTTCTAACCGACAACAAACACAGGTGCTTCCCCATATGTGAATAGCTTATCTCATGGTGAAAAAAGTACGCAGATGTTAGGCTATACCTATAGGTATCTTCCAGTAAGGGTGATCAAAAGCGGATAATACACAATCAGAGATAACGACAGAACCTGACATGAGCGTATCAAGATAGCCTATTTCAGACAAGCGTGCACAACGCACAGCTGTCACCACAGCCACGAGACAGTGTCAGAGGCGCCCATAGCCCAAGTGACCAGTTGAAGTTAACACTCATCGATGTCCCGACGAATGCAATATGAAATTGGCTTTTAAGGCCAATATTTAGCCGGAGAAAGAGGGCCTTTTTTATTTAATTCTCCTGCCATTTTCTGAAGACCACTGTCAGCCCTGACATGCGTTTCCGTTGAAATTCACTGTTGTCAACAGGGGAATAACGTCCTTTCCCTAAACCCACTCAAAGAACCAGTTACGATTGTATTATATGCTACCTGTTAACTGTGTCATAGCGGGTGTTCAACCTAAATTTTTACAAAGCCATCATTCAGTTGACGAGACGAGCTTCTGTGGTATCTCGAGCTAAATCTGAAACATTGAATAATGAGTGCAGCAGGTGTACAACTTGTTGCGGGTAGATGATATCTTAAACTAACAGTTTTTCTTCCTCATCAACTCTTCTCATCTGCAAATTTCAACAAGCCAGATTCATTACAAAAGCTTGTTTATACAAGCTGTCCGTTCTTTTTGGCTCAGGGTTCCCGGATATCAGGTAGCTGTGGAGAAAAAAAACACTACTTGCTATGTTGTATCAAACTGAATGTATAGAGTTTATTAATGCCGAAGTAGAATGTAGAATGGATTATATGTTATACCTGGGTTCAGATGTATACCTATTTTCGATATGTATGCAACATTTTTTAATCAGCTTTTATACACCAGGTCGTCATTTCCGTCATGTCCTCTCCTCCGATTGATTTTGTCATTCAAGCCGATGTGTATTGCCATTATGTGTCAACCATTTGTCAAAGAGGGTGTGGCTTGATCTTTAATTGGTGGCTGCTTTCCGATATTACACAGCACTCCAGTTTTAGCTAATCCAGTGAATTATAGCATCGAAAACATTACATTAACAATATCAAACCACGTGTTGCGTTTCGAACCCTTTACATTCCACCTATTGTAGTTAAAAAGAAAATGACGTTACCTAAGAATACTGTGAACATGGACACCACACTTGCATTTTTTCTATCTTGAATATCTTTTTATGATAATCATGAATGAATAAGCTCTTTTTTGAGCAGCGTGTTAGGGACTTTGAGCTGTTCTAAGACCCTGTGGATATCAAAGTCCTTGCTTTTGAAAGGCATCAATGCTAGATCAGTTAGTTCCTCTGACAGGGAAAACCACAACAGGGGCACAGCCATGCACCGTGTCTGGATATATGTCAGTGTCATCTTGTGGGGAAAAAAAAAAATCTCCTAAATACATTTTGAGGAAAAAAAAACTCTACAAGGACCAGGAGAAGCCTTAGGACAAGCCTTCACCTGTGACACCCATTTTAACCCCATTTATGAGTTTCCTCTCACCCTATGACTGTGTGAAAAACACATGTGAATACCCCATGCTGAGGCAGAGCCAGACTTGAATAGGGTTGAGTCATAGACCTGTAGATCCTGATGAAAGGAAGAGATTTCTTTTTTCAAACAATTGCTGGATAGGGTGACTTGTCCTCAGTTTGGAGTGACCATAAGTAGCTAATAAGACATTTGAGTCCAGCAGCTTTAGTTTGTGTTATGTGTTGTGATGTAGGTGTGAGGGGTGTGTGTGTGTGTGGATGTTTGATGGGGAGCTGTGGGAATTTGCCTCATTAATTTCCCTTGTGAAATTTTGGGAAAAACTTCAGTGAGCAATTTAACCACAATACCCACAGCACAGGAAAAAGGGAGTCTTACACCAGGGGCTACTTTTGAGTAAGTGACCATACTCTCTCTCTCTCTCTCTCTGTCTCACACACACACACACACACACACACACACACACACACACACACACACACACACACACACACACACAAACAGACACACAAACAGACAGTGAGGATGCTAAGGAAGACTAATGGCTTGTTTGGTGTGCTTAATTCAATAGCTTGCCACTGGAAGGACATTTCCAGCAAATAAACCTGAACGCACCACCGATCATAAGAAGGGCTTTGAAGCTGCCACTGGGGCACTGTGTGTGTGTGTGTGTGTGTGTGTGTGTGTGTGTGTGTGTGTGTGTGTGTGTGTGTGTGTGTGTGTGTGTGTGTGTGTATATGTGTGTGTGTGTGTGTGTGTGTGGGGGTGTGTGTATGGGAGGAAGGGTTTTGGGGTTGCTATTGTCTTTATTGTGCAGGCTCTTGTGACACAGCTGAGGTCGCTGAGGAAATGGAGGCCCCTTTTCTGGAGTGTGTCGGCCATATTGAGTGTCATCACGCCTTTAGATGGTGTGATTAGTTAGGCGCTGACACTCCAGAAGGAAAGCACGAAGCCGATCTCTCACTTTCCTCTCTGGATCTGAAGGCTGTGGTGGAGAGAGTGTTATACAATCAGGAAAGGAGGCGTGTGATTTATCCGTTTTGTTTTTGTTTTTGAAAGAAAACCCCACATGCTCTCCTCACGGTTACTGTAATGAGCGTTCTGAAACAGAAAAAAATAAATGTGTTATAAAAAGGAAAAAGCAATCTATCTTGTCTGTGTTTCATAGAGGATGGTGGATTTTTTTTTACCCAGCATTCCTACCGTGCCTGACATTTCAGAGCAAGTGCTTCTCTCATCTTCATTTTGTCTGTAAACTCTTAAGTGCGTGTGGTATATACACTCAGGCAGCTCTTTGGCCAGCCCGCTGTGATATAAAGATAACTGTCTCTCCCTGATGGGCCTCGTAAAGACACCTAAATATTTGATGCACTGTAGCAGCTCTTAAACTCTAACAATGGCTTTTGGTGTGTGTGTGTGTCTTAGGTATTAACCACCGCTCTATTCATGCAGGGTGGTTAATATGCGGAGAAAGCCATGTGTGTGCTGTGCGGTCAATTAAACTCTCATGCATTAGTATCTGTTGTTATTGCTCCTTGCTCTGAACGGCTTACTATGCGGCAAGTTTTCTCAGTGCAGTCAACTCCTCTGATTGGGTCTCAGAGACAAGTCTGGATGACCGACGACAGTTCTAATGAAATCAGGTTGGGTTGGTTATATGCTAATGTCTGCAAGGGCCCTAGAACATTCTGTCAGATACCTCCAGACATGAAAGGTCTTCCTGCGTTCCCTTCCTAAACCCCCTCTTCAGCCTCGCCCTGGCTGGCCAAAAGGAGCAGGGTTTTCATTTATTTAACATCTTTTTTGTACACCTATTCATCTCTGTATTATAGATTAGGAGCTCTCGTTCTTATTGCCTTTCAGGGCCCCGTCATGGTACATTTTTCTTCTTCGTCGTCGTCCTCATCCTCCTCTACCCCCATTCAGGGCTCCGAAAATAAGATCAGTATTTCACTGCTCAAGTTAGTGCTGAGTGGAGCTACTTTTTAAAAAGGGGGGGAGCACTATGGGCAAGTGGGTGAGTGGATTACAAGAAGCATTTCCCAAACTCTTGCACAAACCTTTTCTAGGCAAAACTATGCATCCACAGAGGGATTTTGTACACTAATAGCCACTAACATATTTTTTTAAGAGCAATGTTCTGCTGTTTGTGACAAGACTACATAGATGCCTTTCTCTACTGGCCAGATTCATATTATCCAGCAGAGAAAGTCATGGTAGCAACGGGACACACAGACACAGACACACACATACTCTCTTATACATACACACACACACACACACACACACACACACACACACACACACACACACACACACACAGCTACGATACACACACATAATCTCTTACTGTATATACATACACACACACACACACACACAATACACACACACACACACACACATACTCTCACACACACACACACACACACACACACACACACACACACACACATGGGATCAAAGAGTATATATACTACTTATACACATACATACAGCATTAGCTGAACTCTACACCCCCACTCTGTTGGCTAATCACATCTTGAGTGGCGGCAATGACAGGTGCTCCCGCTGTCTCAGGCGTGAGCTCATGACGGCCTGTCAGACCTGGGCCGTTCGTCACTGCTGACTGTGAGTGGTTGCATTACTCTGTGATGGCCGATTGTGGTCTGCTCTGAATCGGGGGACACTCCCCAGAGATCCTGGTTGGTCCACCTATCCCTTTCCTAGAGGAGGCACTTTAAACACGTTACAGTTTTTTACGATTGTTTACACACTAAAATAAAAACTTCCACACAATTTGCCAAATTCTACTCCAAGGAGCAAAACACCTCCACAGATTTACAGCATTACATACAATGTCTGCTTCACCCTTTTTGCAAAACATTACACACAGTGATTTGTAAAACTCTTTCAACTCACATTTTCACACCTTAGACACAGATAAGGATTGTGAGGTTACTTCCTTGTCATTACAAAGCCCGGATTGCCAATGACCACACTAACAAATTGGATAACCACATTCACCAGTTGTGGAAGCACACATGTGCTAATTTGAAAACGCAGCACTAAGGTGTGCTATAAAAGGCAGCAGGTGAGTTCACCTGTCTTCAATAAAAATGGAAGGAGCTAGAAGAAGAAGAAGAATGAGAATGAGAGGGGGAGTTCAAAGAGGAGATGAAGGAGGTAGAGGAAGAGGAGGAGGTAGAGGAGGAGGCCTAGGTAGAGGCAGAGGAGAAGAAGGAGATAGAGGAAGAGGCAGACAGAGAGATGATGAATAGTTACACTATTCTTGTTGCTTAGTTTTTCTTCAGAGTCAAAGTGTATGTACTTCATGCAGTATTTTTTATTTGTCTACAGATTTTATTTGTTTCATTTCATTTGTTGATTTCATTGTTGGTTGATTACTGTAACTGATTATGGTAAGAAATACTGTAAGTATTGAAATACAGTAAATACTTGAAATATTCAGTCTGCAGCATCAGTGTTGTGCAGTGCTTGGTAAGTTTATAGTAGGCCTGTTTGTGTACATTCTCCCTATATCTCAAACTAATCATGAAGAATGTTGTGGGTTTGTCACTATTTTTTTGTCATCTAAATGATCCCTTACATAACAATGTCTGGCCAAAAATCTAGCACATGCCATTTCCTAACATTAGTTTTTTTTACAAATGTGTTTTTTATTTATCACAGCAGTGTGAAACTGGCTGCAATAGTGTCTGATCATTGAGGACTGTGTTAGTTAAATGAAAACTAATAGCATTTTCACAAATATGTGTATATGTTTTGACTGAAGTGTGTATGTTTTGACTGATGTGTGTCATTTTGCAAACAATCTAGGAATTATGCAAATTGAGTGTGGTGTTTGGATAATTGTGATTATATTTTGAAAAAAAGAACCCGGTTTTCTAAATTACGTGTAAACAATTGAAAAAAACTGTAAAACAAATCGGCGCTCGAACGAATCGGCGCTCATGCTCAGTTGGAACTTCTTGAGAAGTGCTATGCTCGCAGACAACCAGCACGTACTCCATTTTTGTTTTTTATCGATGACTGTTGGAACCCAGATTCAGTGGGTTCTAGAATTAAATCTGGCTCAGATGTGGCTTCCATCCGGTCTGGCTTGGCACCAGACTAAACTGGTCTCAGGGTCGTCTCTTTGTTTGTTGAATAGATGGATAAATGAAGCCCTTTGACACGTCTAATTCATTCTGCTCAACGCTTCTCTGCGTTTCGTTGGTCGGTTTGTTTTTCCATCGCTCTTGTTGTTGTTTTTATTATTGTTTGGCTGCGTCTCTCTCCCCCGCTGATCCACTCGGCCGAAAGGGGACGTGGAGTGCAGAGTGTGTGAAATGCCATGTGAGCGAACGCAAGGAATGAAAGAAAAAAAAAAGCTGAATTACTGTTGACCTTTTCCACCGCAGCACGGACAAGTATTGGGTCAAGTGGTATTGATAATCACTCCATTTGAAACTAATTAATGCCAGTCCAGTGTACTGCAATTAGAGAGCGTGGACTAACTGGTGGATAAAGGGGCTCATACAGAATCATCACTTTAGTTTAGCCATATCAGAAACAGTTAGAATTGTAGGAAGAGTAGTATCTATTCATGATAATAGGCCTACATCATCACATCACAGAGGATGGGAATATAGCACTATAACACTTTCTGTTTTGTAGTAGTAGACTTGATATTGGCATTGCAAATATGGGACCATGCAGTACTGTCTTGTATGATGTAATATAGTCCCTTCTTAGGCAACTGCTATACTATTAGTTACCGTAATGGGACAAATGTTCTCTCAGCAAGCATGGCATGTTCTTACATACCATTTTAGATCATGCTAGAGCTGATAGAACGTTGGATCTGTTTGATGCAGTCTTTGCAGAACAGTGCTTCGGAGTATTTCCTGGATCCCAGTGGTGTGTGTGTGTGTGTGGGGGGGGGAAAAGCCCCTCACATATTCCAGAGACATCCAAACTAGGTCAGTCACATCTTGTGGTCAAGTCTGTAGCTGCTGTGCGCAGTAGAGCATGTCCTACTCTCACCACACACACACACACACACACACACACACACACACACACACACACACACACACACACACACCTCCATGCCCCACCACATACACCACCCTGTCTGCTGGCTACCTCAGACACCATCAGAAAGCTTCTTTCACTCTCATTTCCACACCTTCACTTATCTTTCTCCCTCTCCCTTTTCCTCTCCTCCTCCTCCTCCTCCTTTTCTCATTCCCCTCTTTGCCCATTTGTGTTCTTGCCCATTTGTGTTCTTGCCAGTGTGAAAATCAGCCTCAAAAGCCCTGGAGTAAGAGGGCTGTCTTAAGGCCAACAGTCTCACCCATGTCTCAACTCTGTACATCTTTCTCTCTTTCTTTCTCCACATCTCTCCCTCTCTCTCTCTCCACATTTCTCTCTTCTCTCTCTGTCTTTCTCCACTTCTCTCTCTCTCTCTCTTTCACACACACACACACACACACACACACACACACACACACACACACACACACACACACACACACACACACAGAGAGAGAGACACACACACATACAAACACAGTATCTCTGCCGTGGGCTTATTTAATCACTAGAGCTATGGAAGAGGCCATTTGCCATTTAAACGCATGCACACACAAATCACCCCAGTTCAGCTCCACTGCCAGATGTGGCTGAAGGATAATATGCAGGCTAGCATCTGGATTACCTTGGGGAGTCATCCGACATGAAGCAGCCATTACCATAACATTCTAATACATGATTTTCTGCTGGCTGTCATGAATAATATGTGGAGAAGCATGCTCAAGATTTGTTGTTGTGTTGTTGTTGTATGTTTGCCTCACGGATGTGCCGTAACGTGGCACATTTATCCAAAGATTCAGTCTGGATAAACGGTGGTATTTGTTCCGTGTAAAGAATGGAGTACTTATTGTTCTCTATCATAAAACAACTTGGAAACATTATAGTACTATTGCTTATTATGACCCCGGCCCTTGCCGGGCGGTCATATAGGTTTAGTCAGATTTTTTTTTTTTTTTCTTTTTTCATGACGTCCAAATTTCCGTCAAGGATTCCTGGGACACTGAAAGACCCGGGGTAGGTGGAAACTTGGTGGGCATGTAACCCCATATGGATAGCATGGAACCATCAAGTTTTTCTTTTTGATCTGTAGTCCCCCCGCTGGACTGCACCCCCGAAAGGAGGGTAGGGCAGACACAGTTTTCTGTGAATATCTCGAGAACCATAAGGTTTAGGAGGACCATTTTTTTTTGTATGTTGATCGTTGATCTCAAGGGGCCATGTCAACCCATTCCATAACCACTCATTTCATGTATAGCCACCTAGTTAAACACAAAAAGTAAAATGAGGTGTTGTAATCGCAGGTATCTGTGACCCAACATAGTCAAAACTGCACGAAATTGGAAGTGTAGGATCATTATGACACCCTCTGTATGCACGCCAAGTTTTGTGGAATTCCGTTCATGGGGGCCACACAATAAATTAATTTATGTTACTATACACCAACTGGCCTGTAGGTGGCCGGAGACAGTTTTCTGTGAATATCTCGAGAACCGTGAGGGCTTAGGAGGTCCACCTTTTTTGTATGTTGGTCTTAAGGGGGCATGTCAACCCATCGGATTACCACTTATTTCATGTATAGCACCACCTAGTTAAAAATTAAAAAATTAGGTGTTTTCATCACAATATCTCTGGCTGACATGGTCAAAACTGCACGAAATTGAAAGTGTAGGATCATTATGACACCCTCCGAATGCATGCCAAGTTTTGTGAACTTTCGTTCATGGGGGCCTTACAATAAAATAATTTATGTGTACATTTAGTGACCCTACACCAACAAAAGGATTCCCCGGGACACTGAAAGACCGGGTACACAAAACTTGGTGGGCATGTAACCCCACATGGATAGCATGGAACCATCATTTTTTGTTTTGATCTGTAGCCCCCCCGCTGTAATGGACACCCCGAAAAGAGGGTAGGGCAGACACAGTTTTCTGTGAAAACTGTATAAAATGAATTTTACATGTGAAATCTATGAACTAATCATGTTTTGGTACTTGTTGTCTAGCAGATACCAGTGAGAATTGAGTGTGGATAATGCAATTTAGTGAGACAGTTAGAATCATATAGGCCTTTCAGCTTGATTTATTTTTGTGAAAAAAAATGTGCTGGACTAAAGGGCGTCATATTTTGTACCACTCTGCGGTACATCTAGTTATACATGTATTTGACATTCATAGAGTTTTCTGGATGATGGGAAGGATCATGTTAATTCATATCATGTTTGGAGAGTGTGTGTACACATGTGGGTGCAAGGTGGCTCATACCTGTTACAGGTAAACATGGTGATGACCTGTAGCCCTTGCTCCCACAATAGTGTTTCAGTGTGTTAGCAGTGCATTATGTGAGTCAGGTGCTGCTGCATTTCTGAAGTTATTGGTGGCTTTCAGCAGTTGGTTGGGAGCTGGGCGGTTGGTAGCCAATTGGCCAACCTCCTTATTGGGAGTCACCACTGAGTCTTCATTCTCATCATAAAAATACATATAAACACACCGACACAAACACACACACACACACACACACACACACACACACACACACACACACACACACACACACACACACACACACAGTAACACAGTGAGAGAGAGAGACACACACACACATACAACAGAGTGAGAGAGAGAGAGAGAGAGAGAGAGACAGACTATCTCTCTCTCCCTCCTGTCTCCATCTCTCTCTCTCTCTCTCACACACACACACTAACACACACACACACACACACACACACACACACCGAGAAACATACTCAGGTCAGCAGTCAAGCTTTGAAAGCAAATTACTATAAAATATGAAATAATTAAGAAATGAGATTAAAAATTGGGGCACGAGGATATGGATAATGGAACTAAATATCTGACACTCGGGACAAGCGGCAGGAACTCTAGTATTCTGTTGGAGCACCGCACCCTGGACCTGATATTAGCATAATGCAACAGCTTTTGGGAGCATGGACAGATAAAGGAATCCATTTTGTGCAACATGTGCTTATGCTTATGGTCTGTGCTGTAGAGTGATGCACTACTCTGTACACTACACACAGGGGGAGGATAGCAAGATACACACACACGCACAACACACACGCACAACACACACACACACACATACACACACACACACACAAACACACAGACAGACACACACACGCAAACTCACACACACACACAGTCAACAGCGCTTGATTTTTCTGAAGAACAAAAAAAAAAGAAAAGCAAGTCGACTGACTTTGATTACACAGGAATAATTTTCAACAGTGATTAGCTAAATCATAATTACGTAGCACCCCAAAGGGCAAAATAGTCATTTTATTTGCACCAATTATGCAACTGGATTCTTCTCAACTGTTCCTGTTCCTTGTGTTCCTCACTTCTTCCTTCGGTTCTACCACACCAAGGAGCTTCTCTTTATTTTTTTAGAGGAGCTCTTTTCAGATGTCCTCCCACTATGCTGCTATGCTCCACTCCTACAGTGATGGAGCAGCTGTGCTGTGCTGTTCTGTTCCGCGTGGAGACCCACAGCACTTCACTGTTAAACACATGCAGGAGCTACGCTGTGACATTTGTTAAGGCCGCGTTCGTAAGCCTGGTGATCGCATAGGGTCTCTACTGTAGGCAAGGATTTCTCCCTGGCTCCTCCTGTCTCTCTCTCTCTCTCTCTTCCCCCCCCCCATTTCTCCCTCGGGGAAAGGTCATAGTACTGCCTGGCGATTCCCCAGCCTGACAGCCTTGTCCTCACACACACACACACACACACACACACACACACACACACACACACACACACACACACACACACACACACACACACACACACACACACACACACACACACATGTGTGCCTTCTGGCCACGGAGACATCAGGACAGGCTGCCATACGTGGGTTTTCGAGTGCTGCCACATATGTAGACAGACCTTTGCATATACCTTGTGTGATGCAAGTACATGCAAACACTTAAAAAATACACACACATACACACACATGCTCACTCATATACAGTTAAGCATAGAAAAACAACACACACACACACACACACACACACACACACACACACACACACACACTGTTAGCACAGGTGAAGGTGGGACCTCATCACCTGCGGGCTGCTTGAAGAGCTGATTGGGGCAGACAGGGGGTAGGAGTCTAAGGGTCTCTCTTCAGATCTGATGCGAAAGGCACAGGCCCGGAAGGTGATGCTAGGTATAACACACACACACACACACACACACACACACACACACACACACACACACACACACACACACACACACAGAGAGAGAGAGATTTCCTATTTATTTGTATTTCAACTTAACCCATCAGCTTTGGCCCCAAAGGCTGATTTACATCACGTACAGTACATACACAAACACACGCACACACTGACACACACACGTACACACACAAATACAGACACACACACACACACACACATGTACACACGCTCAAACACACGTTTTTATAGATTTAGAATTAGAATTTTTAGAATTATGAACCCTGTGGTTCTTTGCAACAGCAGAATGCGACACAAGCAAAGCAGCGTGAAATCTCTGGCTGACCTCTCTACCACTCCATGTACTGGGCCATTAGAGGAGACTGCCCAGCTGTCTGTGTGTGTGCGTGTGTGTGTGTGTGGGTGTGTGTGTGTGCGTGCGTATGTGTGTGCAGCAGCAGCAATAAGGGATGTCTGCCTGCTGCGCTAAGAAACCCGAACATCTGACCTATTATAGACCCTTTCATCAATAAAAACAAAAACAATGCTTGAACATTCTATTTGGGCCCCAATCTACTTCCTCTGCATTAAGATAACATATGGAATGTTAAAAAGGAAGTCTTGTGGGGCCAACTATGATGCTGATAATGGAACTCTCTTGAAAGGGTCCATAACTGCCCTCAAAAACGTAGAATAGGCATCATGGCAGCAAAAGCACTGATCACAATGTGCTTTTTGGCTAATGTGCAAATTACTGATTGATGCCTTGCTTCTATATACAACCAACTCGTTTAAGCAATATTTGGATCCTGCCATGGCATGTTTCCTACCTGCCAATCCAAATCTCCCACCTGGCTTGTACCTGTAGGCTTGTACTGGTAGACTTGTACTTGTAGGCTTGTACCTGTAGGCTTGTACTGGTAGACTTGTAGGCTTGTACCTGTAGGCTTGTACTTGTAGACTTGTAGGCTTGTACCTGTAGGCTTGTACTTGTAGACTTGTAGGCTTGTACTGGTAGACTTGTACTGGTAGGCTTGTAGGCTTGTACCTGTAGGCTTGTACTTGTAGACTTGTAGGCTTGTACTGGTAGGCTTCTCGGCACAGCAGTTTGTGTGTAAGGCTGTAGACTGCCTTCTCTTCAGCATTGGCATTATACAGTACATAGCTATGTCACTGTGCCTGCTGAGCAGAGAAATCTGTCTTTAATTGAGAATACACATAAATTCAGATCATGCAATTATAACGCATTGTTTTGCCAGCACTGTATGCTACGGTACTCTTTGGATGTAGATGAATAACTATCAGGAGTGATTCATACATCATATCTGTGAAGTATTTCCTCCGTGAATGTGAGGGAGTGAGATGAGGAGCAGGTAGAGTGAAGAGTACCTAAAGAGGGCGCTGTTGAGCCCGTCATGTGTCATGTCATGACATTAGAACCAAAGATCCTTGATTACTAGCAAGATAGAGCAACGTAATTCGTTACTATGGGAGCAAAACGGGACAGTTCCGGTCTGCATAAGTGGGAGTGTCACCCTACGTCACTAAATAAACTTTCTCTCTTAATAAGCAATAACAACAGATAAACATAATTGTGTTCACAGTATTATTGTCCATAATCATGTATGATACCAATGAATCATTCTTAAGGACATGATATGAATAATTTAATTAGTCATGTGAACCGAGCTAGCTAGCTAGCTAACGCTTAAAAAATGCTATACAAGTGGATGGTAGTAGCTATGGCAATACAGCTATCTGCGGCTAACAAGTGACTAGTAGTTGAAGGACTTAAAACTAAACTTAATATACTGTTGCAAATTCGCTTGAGTATAAACTATCCACTTTAACTAATGTCAGTAGTGTTATTCAGCTAGTTGTCATTTCAAAGAAATTACACTTCTCCGTTTAAAATGTTACCTTAGCTAAGAGGCTAGCTAGCATGATAACAACCGGACAGTAACTGGCAGCAGCATGGTCTAATATTAAGTTATTTTATTACAAATCCGAACACTAAAAAATTACACTATTAGGCTTGAAATGATCCCAAACACTTACAGATTATGACACAATTTTCCAAAAAACCCTCAACAAATCCAGAAAGACAAAATGACCAATTTATTGGTAAAATTCCACAAGTCTCCATTGACATTAGTGCAGCAAGGGCTTACTCTGGTCAGCATAAAGGGGGATTTCCCCCCTCCCCCTTGCAATAATCGAACGCGGAAATTGTCGAACGTTTGCGCCTCTCGCTCCGCTTGAACCCTCTCTGTTAGAACCGTTCCATCTTGTGAATTACTGTAATGCGTGTTCAAAGCAGTTAATGGGGTTTCCTCTGGAATGGCTGAACTTTTTTCTTTCATTCTTGGTCTGTTTTTTCTTTCTCTCCAGTTCTTTCTGTCTGTCTTTTTCTTTCATTGTTTTCATTTCTTTCATGCAATTGCTTTTATGTGTCTTTGGCGTGAAAACTATGTTTTGAGAATGTGTCTCTACTAATTCATGTTAACCTTACACTTTTAACCTTATCTGAAATAATGTTATTATCGCCTGCATTGTGGTGAAATGTGTTCATTTGACTAACCAGCTACTACTCTTTCTCTCTCCCTCTCCATCTTCCCCTCTCTATCTCTCCCTCTCTCTCTCTTCTCCTCTGTCTCTCCTGCAGACCCACAGCTCAAGGGTATTGTGACCAGGTTATATTGCAGGCAGGGATACTACTTGCAAATGAACCCAGATGGATCTCTGGATGGGACCAAGGATGACAGCAGTAATTCTTGTGAGTTTGGACCTTCACTTCCCTCACTCTGTGCTAGAACTGAACTCATGCATGCAGACCTATTTCAGACATGCCCCTCCATGAAACTGTGTCAAATGAGATGTTTACCCAGGCAAATAAATAGAATATTACCTTAATATAATAGAATATGTTATTAATATAGGGTACAGATAGTGTGGGTAGTGTTGAATGTAGCATCTTTGTAATGTAGCATGGTTTGCAATGTAGCAAGATTGTTTTGTCTTCATGCCATTGCACTTTTTTAATAAGACTCTTCTGATTATAACAGAAAAAGATGTTTTCCCAAAAGACCTGTGCTATGCTTGTATCTAGGGGCTATGCTGATTGATTGTGTGTGTGTGTGTGTGTGTGTGTGTGTGTGTGTGTGTGTGTGTGTGTGTTAGTGATGTGTTGTTCTGTATATGTGTGTGTGTATGTGTGTGAAAGAGAGAAGGAGAGAGATGGAAGGAAACTGGCACATGGTGTGTGTGTGTGTGTGTGTGTGAGAGAGAGAGAGAGAGAGAGAGAGAGAGAGAGAGTGTGTGTGTATGTGATGTGTGTGTGTAGAGAGAGAGTGAGTGTGCGTGTGTGTGTGTGTGTGTGTGTGTGTGTGTGTGTGTGATGGTGGTATTATTAGCCTGGCTGCTTGCTTCTTGCTGTGTGCTCCAGGCAAGAGCAGAGCTGGTTAATTTGAATTGGGGCTGGAGCTCTAGCGATAGTTTGACACTCAGCACGCATGGTGTCACTCATGCCCTTCCAGTCAAGATGACATATGCCACTTCCTGTATGGGGCAGTAGTCCTACATATGTCCACATACATCTATAGTAGGCACGTATGGGGCTGCACGCCACACACTCACACGCCTAGTTGCACACACACCTACAACACCAAACACTACAAATGACTCTGATTTTGGCATGGTTGTTAAAACACCTTCCCGTGCTTTTGTTGTCTAAAAGGAGAATGGAATGAAATACCAAACTGAAAACTCTAATTCTACCCAGGTCCCCCGTTCTCCCTTCAAACCCACTCTCTCTTCCCTTCTCCCTCTTTCTCTCTCTCTCTCTCTCTCTCTCTCTTTCTCTCCCTCTTTCTCTCTCTTTCTCTCTCTCTTTCTCTCTCTCTCTCTCTCTCTCTCTTTTCTCTCTCTCTCTCTTGTGGCTGACGCTCCAGCTCACCTGGTCTATAATCACTGCCTCCGAGGCACTTCTAAACTCCCCCCCCCCACACACACACACACACACACACACACACATACACGCACACACACAGAGCCAATACCAATTACCTTCAAGCTCATCGCACTGCAGATTTAAATCAGGCATGTTGATGCACTTAGTGTCACAGCCCAACCACTGTTATGTCCCGCCCGCACAAACAGTGGCCATTTCCTAACAAGCCCAAAGAGCGTGCTAGTACAACAACAGGAGCCATTAAGTCAGCCATGCGCCTCTGGTGACATCTATTAAGGGACTGTAACTGTACCGCCGAATGGCTTCCGCTCCAGTGTGTGCAGAACCGTGTCGTGCTGTGTGGCGTACTCCTAGAACGGAAAGCTTTTGCATAGGTTCTTGATGGAGATGAAGATTCTGCCTAGAACCTTTTTTAATGCCCCCACACATTAAATGTTCTTCGGGGTAGAGAGGGACTTACATTAACTCAAGATTTTGTAAAGCTGTTAGGTTGAGAAAAAGATTTTCAAAGGGTTCTGCATGAAATAACAGGACCTTGCAGTCCAGTGCTGTTGAGACAGTTATGTCCACACATACACAAAACTAGTGACTAAAATCAGTGTCTCGGACTGACCTCTTTTGAACTTGTGGCACATGCAGCACTTCTAAACAAAAATGTGACTGATTAGACTTTCGCTCCTGTGATTTTTAATGTTTACCTCCACCCCTACCTGACCACCCCCTTTCTTTTTATCTCTCTCTGCAGCTTTGTTTAACCTCATCCCTGTGGGTCTTCGAGTCGTCGCCATTCAGTCGGTGAAGACAGGGTTATACATCGCCATGAATGGAGAAGGCCATCTCTACACATCGGTGAGTAACCAGCGGGCCAGGTGGGCGAGTGCACGGACATGAGTAGCCTTCCGCTGAGTAGCAGTGCGTGCTTCTGTACGTAAGAGAAGGACACTGCATGGCGGATTTGGCCTTGTGTTCTTTATAATGGAGTTTCATCAAGGATGTTAGGGCTACTTAACTGATGCTGACCCAAATGCTATGTTCATATACCTGTTCTGAATAGTATACTATTCTGAATGAGAGAAGGAACCACTTCTCTAAGGTAATGAAAACAGTGGAAACTCTTGGGTGTTGTTCTCCACCATTGATAGGCTATTGCATCAAACACCTTTTGATACACTCAGTCAGGCATCCTCTCTAAGATGCGAAGAATTTGCAGACTTCTTCAAAAACAAAGTAATTTCTATAAGGGCTATTGGTAACATAGGTAATATGTTTGATAGTACACCCAAAAACAGCCCCCCAAAATTAAGGTTCTTTAGCACTATTACTCAATCTGAGCTTAGTAAAATTATAACTCAAACCGGCTCCTCAACATGTGCTTTGGATCCAATCCCTACTAGATTCCTCAAAAATGTATATGATAGCTTAGCTCCCTTTATTCTCAAGGTAATAAATACCTCATTAGAAACAGGTATATTTCCAACTGCTTTTAAAACCGCTGTTGTAAAACCTTTACTTAAAAAGTTGAATCTTGACCATACTAATCTGAGCAACTACAGGCCTATATCAAACCTACCGTTCCTGAGCAAAGTACTTGAAAAAGTCGTTTGTAATCAGTTAAATACCTTCCTCAACAAAAACAGTATCCTTGAAAAATTCCAATCAGGTTTTAGATCAAATCACAACACAGAAAACGGCTCTAAGTAAAACAGTCAATGATCTTAGACTGGCTACTGACTCAAACAAAGTCTCAATTCTTATTCTTCTAGATTTGAGTCTTTGGCATTTGACACAATTGATCATAGCATCCTAATTCACCGCCTTGTGATGTGGGTGGGTCTCTCTGATAATGCTCTAAACTGGTTTCAAACCTACATTACTGGCAGAGATTTTTTATATAAGTCTAGGAGATCATGTGTCTGTAAAACATGACTTGCCTTTTGGTGTAGCCCAGGGGAGCTGCCTTGGTCCTCTGCTCTTTTCCCTACATATGCTTCCGTTGGGAAACATCATAAGTCAGCATAATGTAAACTTCCACAGCTACATGAGATGATACCCAATTGTATATTTCTGTGGAGCCAACTAACCCAGATGGCCTTTGCTCCCTCACTGCATGCCTAACCTCCATTAATCAGTGGATCAGCAAAACATTTTTGAAACTAAATGATGACAAAACAGAGCTACTTTTGGTTGAACCAAAACCAAAGCGAGACATTGTTCTTAGTAATCTGGGGAACTTGGCACACCAGGTCAAACCAAAAGTAACACGCCTCGGTGTCATCTTAGATGCAGAGTTAAGTTTTAAGCCCCATATCAGTAAAGTTACTCAGATAGCCTATTTCAACCTGAGAAACATTGCCAAAGTGCGGCCCTTTTTAACTCAACAAGATGCAGAAAAAAATAATTCATGCCTTTATCTCTAGCAGGTTAGACTAATGCACTTTTCACTGGTCTTCCCAAAAAACATCTAAAGAAATTGGCACTCATACAGAACTCTGCGGCTAGACTTTTAACTAAGACCAAGAAGAGAGAACACATCACCCTTGTGTTGGCTGAACTGCACTGGCTCCCTGTTTCCTATAGAATTTATTTTAAGGTTATGTTAATTACTTACAACGCTCTGAATGGCATAGCACCTTCATATATCTCTGAGCTTTTAACATCTTATCAACCACAAAGAGATCATCCAATTCTAATCTTTTAATTGTACCCAAAGTGCTCCACAAGCAAAGTGGAGAAGCTGCTTTTATCAATTATGCCCCCAAACTATGGAACACCCTGCCTCTGTACATCAAGCAGGCGAGTTCAGTAAATATTTTTTCAAAAGATCTGAAAACATACCTGTACAGGAAAGCCTTTAGTTAACTCATCTTATCCTGTAGACTACTTTTTCAGATTATTCTACATCTGCTGCCATTGGAGGGCGCAGCCAGCCAGAAGCAGATGGGCTCCCCCTATTAAGTCAGGTTCTGCTCAAGGTTTCTTCCTGGAATATGGGAGTTTTTCCTTGCCACAGTTGCCATATGGCATGCTTGTGGGGGGTAAAGGGTTATCACAATAATAGTCAGTCAGTCATTATCAATCATATGTCACAATTATTTAACTTTATACACAGACATTCAAGACTGGCAGCCTTACATGCCTCAAATGTAAAGCACTTTGAGCTGCATTCTGTGTATGAAAGGTGCTATACAAATAAAGCTTATTATTATTATTATTATTATTATTATTATTATTATTATTATTAGAGTTTGTATAATTGCTTAAATTCCATATTTTTTTCAATACTTGCAGAGAACAGGGAAATACAAGTATCAGGCATAATGTATCTGAGACCAATATCACTACTGAGACAGCATTACATGTTACATTGACTAACACAGCCCTTATAGAAGAGAATAATGTGATTGCAGCATCACCATGTTGTTGTACAACAAACATCACTCTCCCTGTCAGGGTGTTCTCAATACTTGATATTAATTTCCGCATTTCTATAGGCCTTTTAAAACTCCATCTTCTCACAGCATGTCATGGGAGAAGATCTGTAGTAGTGAAGATAGGTCCCTCTGGTCCCGTAGCATGATCTAACCCCAGCACTTTCCAGCCACTGATAACTGTTATTTAAAGCACTGCCGCGTTGGGCAGATAGGGTCCGCCAGCAGAGAGGACCCCCAGCCAACTCTGCCTTTCCAGTTATCAATACCCATCAACACCACAGCGGCGGATTTATCATTGACCGGCACGCTGCAGATCTAAACCGAGCCAGTCACTGATCCGGCTTCCTGTTTCAGCCCTGCTGATCTCTCATCAATCAATTGTGCTCAGGCCCTTCCTGTTAATATGCACATTCAATATAGCATATGGTGGTTTATTTAGGAATACATTTGATAGTGAAAATGGTTGTTGTTGAGTGCAATCTTTGACAATGATTACACACAAGTTTTCTTTTTGAACACTTGATTTGTGTGTTTTGTGTCAGGTGCTTTCATATTCCTCATCCTCCAATCATCATGTGGAATGGACAGTGTGTCCACACTTTGTCCCTTCTTCCAGTGTGTGTTTGTGCAGGAAGCAAGCCTGTGCAAGCCTTATTTGTCATAAGCCGGAGCAAGTGTATTTGGCTCCAGTGTGTTTTGTCCAGTAGCAGATGCATCGGCCATTAGTGGAGAGCTCTTGTGGCACTAGAGATGACTCACTCTCCCTGTGAGGGGTAAATGGAGCAGAGAGAAAGAGACACGGAAAGGTTCTCTCTCTCTCTCTCTCTCTCTCGGCGTAAGAACCCAAGCTCCTTCAGGACCATTAGAACCATAGTGTGTGACCCAGCTCCAGCTCCGTGCTCCTGTTCTGCTCCGTCCCTCTGCTGAGGAGCGTGCATCACATTCAGCCATCTTACGTGAGGCCGCCGCTCCGCTAATGGGCTCTCTAATCAGCCCAACAGTGGAGGAGAAGAAGTGCACATGCACACACACACACACACGACACACACACACACACACGCACACACACACACACGCACACACACACACACGCACAACACGCACACACACACACACACACACACACACACACACACACACACACGCGACACACGCACACACACACACACACACACACACACACACACACGCACACACACACACACACACACACACACACACACACACACATGCACATGCACACACACACACACACACACACACACACACACACACACGCACACACACACACACACACACACCACACACACACACACACACACACACACACACACACACACACACACACCTCTTTTCTCTCTGCTTCCTTTGTTATCCCACCCCCTCTCTCATTTTCCTCTCCGTCTCTCCTTTTATCTCCCTCTCTCTTTCTTTTCTCTTTCTTCTCTCTCTGTCATCACACGCTTCTTTGCTGAAAGGGTTGGAGTAATAGATGAAAAATCTCACCTCCTCACACACCCACAAGAGAAGTCTCCATCTATCTGATCTCTCTCTCTCTCTCTCTCTCTCTCTCTCTCTCTCTCTCTCTCTCTCTCTCTCTCTCTCTCTCTCTCTCTTGAGATGGTGAAGCCTCTGGGTTGAAAAGCTGCGTCTCGCCATTTAGGTTGCACTTACTGTACAAACCAAATATTACGCTTTACGCGACATCCGTCACCCGTTTCCCTCGCCGGCCGCCTAGTTTGGTGCCACACCATGCATCTCAAATCGACGCACATTTAAGATTCACTCAAGAAATGATCCAGTCCATTTACTTGGAAGTGAACACGCCGCCGAGCAGTGAATTCCAAGTTCCGTTTTTTTTTACAGCAAATGAATGGGATTTGATAGTGTGCGATCAATTGTTGTCTCCCTGACATAATTAATCAAGCGGAGCAGAAGAACATGCAGATGGCCGACTTTCATTTGTGCCCCTTTTATTCCTCCTCCCAAGACTAAATGAAGGGAGCTGATAGTGTTTCAGAAAAGGGACTTGAATCTCATTAGTTAGCATCATAGGCTTTTGTGTGAGTGCGTGTGTGTGTGTGTGTGTGTGTGTGGGGTGTTCTTTCAATCCTGCATGAATATAAGAAAGTTGATGGAATCAAAAAAGATTGGGCTTCTGAGCACAAAAGATTTGTGAGAGGAGAGAAGAAAGTGGATGAGTGTTGGCTAATCTTTCCTATTTGAATACATCTCTTTTGTACCGAAATGGCATAAAATCATCCGAGTCCGTATCAGAAGGGTGGAATCTCCTGTTGAATAATGGGGAAGAATTTCCTGGCTGACACACATCAGGGTATGCAAAAGGCATCAGGCTACCTTTGAGACAGGCCATTTATACTTGCATGTATGTAGTAGATGCTTTTATTCAGTGCGACGGAGGCTATGCAATATATCAACATGTGAGCTTCCCAGAAAATAACCCATAACTTGCCACAGCTAGACATTTGCTCCACTAAGGGAGATATAGCCACAGTAAATTAAATGATCATTACCTTGCCCAAACAATTCAATTTATGCATGGAGGGATATTTAGCCAGCTCATATATTTCCGCTGGAGTGTCAGGTGTGTTGCAGCAGCTATTATTTTAGCATACCTGTTTACGTGGGTGTACCTAGTTAATGAGCACATTATATAATTTTAATGCATGTGTCAAAGTTGAGTAAAGAGTTGCACCGTTGGTCACAAACAAGATATTCATTGTTGGAGTGAAAGAAAGGGGCAGAATATAACAGAAGATGTCATTAACATAGTTGACGTTCCGCCGGAAATATCTGAATTGGCTAAAGAGCCTACCATGCATTACTAAAGCAAATGCACATTGAAACAAGTATGTTTCTACATCAGGGCTATTTTTGTTTAAGCCCATCACACATTTTATAGTTCAATATAAAAAAGAACTGATCCAATTTCTGATGTGTCTCAGAAAAAGTAGCATAACCTGATGTGGCAACAATTCTGCTGAAGTACACACACTTGCTATTTTTAAGAGGACTTTTTTCTGTCTTGCGTGGTGAAGAAGCCTATTCTCGGGCAGAAGAAACGCCATTAAACACTTTGTTGTTCCCCGACCATTGTCTCGGTTCACCCAATTCCACAAGCTCGTCTGCGGAGGGCTCAGGCCCGTCACGGACCGCTGGCTTTTCTGTGCTGGGTCTCTGATTCAATTCCTGCAGGTTGGCAGACGACAGGTTAGCTTTAGCGATAGCTTTAGAGCTACCATTTGGTGGCACATGAAAACTGACTGGCGAGGGGGCTATGGGGTGACACTATGGGATAAAGTCTTTCAGTGGTTGGGTCACTGCCTCTGGTCTAAATCACCGAGCCTTTATGGACCCTTTCAAGAGAGTTCCATTATCAGCATCATAGTTGGCCCCACAAGACTTCCTTTTTAACATTCCAAATGTTATCTTAATGCAGAGGAAGTAGATTGGGGCCCAAATAGAATGTTCAAGCATTGTTTTTGTTTTTATTGTTGAAAGGGTCCATACAGCATATGGTATATGTGTGGAGTTCTGACCTCTATTTCTCTAAAATGGTTGAATCTGCCTTTGATTTCCTTTTGGTTGAGCAATTTTACAGTTCAGTCTTTCCTCAGTCTTAGTGTAAATACTAAAACTTCTCCTTGCTCAACAGGTTAATATTGAATCATGGCTATGAAGTTGTGCAACTATTTATTTTTCATCTCAAGCTTTGACGTGTGTGTGGCAATACTATAATAACTAGATGTACCGCATAGCGGTACAAAATATCCGGCGCTCAGTCCTGTACATCCGTTCCACGAACATAAATCACACTAATCAATTTGTCTCCATCTTCTACTCCATCCCCCACTCTTGAAACTTTTGTGTTGTTTGGTATGCCTGTGTGTGTGTGTGCGGGCCGCACAGAAAGTAGCCTACTGGCGCTGCGAAGGTGAATATATTCATATTTGTAGCACTAGCCAAAACATTTGTAGCATTGTTATAAAACCTTTAAAATTTCTAAACAATCACAAGTAGGGCAGTTCATCACAGTTCATCCATTGCAACTGGACTGATGAAAGGTCATGTACACCTGTAGGCTATTGTATAGGGGAAAGCTGAAGGCATCTGTTTTACTTTTATTTATTTATTTATTTATCTTTAGTTCATATGATATTCAACTTTATTGTCAATGCACAAATTAAATACCAATAGTCTAAAACGAAATGCAGTTTTACATCTAGCCAGTGGTACAAATAACTAACATGTCCAAAAGGGCCTGCATGAAATGCGTTGCTAGACTGTTCACATTTTAACGGGCCAAGTTGAGAGCTGTGTTATTGTTCGTGGCAACGTAGGCGCCCGATAGAAATATTGTTTAATTTTACGATTGAGATATCCACGCTCTGGCGTCCCCTCTGCGACATGTTCGCCCCCCAGTTTCAGAGCTATAGAGAACTATTCTGTGTGAATCACAGAAAGCGCAAATGAAGTGGACACTTCTAAATAGGAGCCATTGTACAGTAGCTGTGGCTAAAGCAGCCATAATGAAAGTGTTGGCTACTTCACACGCACATGCTTTTTAATCGCATAGACTACAACTACCCAAGCTGGAATCAAGCACATCGATTCCCCTCTCACACCCTAAACACGAACTTCAAACAAATGAACAAGTGTCTCAGTCTCACGCATGAATAGCCATAGGCAAAACTGTATTAGACATACAGTAACGTTGGTAAATCATCCATCGCACAGAATGATTTTTGTAGCACGTGCAACAGGTAGGCTACAGCCCTGCCCTGGATACATCTCTCAAAGTGCGCTCTAAAACATTTGGTTTAAATGGAGATGTAGATCATCACGAGTGCATTAATAAATCTACATTGTGACCAGTTGACACAAATGATTTGCTTTACCGAATTTATGTAGTCAATTACGTCGTCTCAGTCCTGGTTAGCCTACTTTACTTTGAACCATTCTCTTCCTTACTTGAAACACCTTTGAAAATAGAGGATTGAAGTAGCTAGTGGGTGTTTGGGAATGAACATTAGCAGATGCTTTTTGAAACTTGTGGTCTTAATGCAACATTTTACAAAGCACCGACAGGGCCACCAAGGACTGTGAGCGAATCAACAGCAGAAAACCCTATTTAGCAAGCAGAAATGTCCCAGCCTGTTAGGATGCTTCATAGACAGGTTATGTTTGAGGTATATTTTCCATTAGAAAACTCTCGCGTTGGCAAACGCGTTGTGGCTAACTCACTTAGCTCCTGTTACTATGGTCAGAAAAATTGAGATGACAGTCGAAAGATACAACTACAACGCTGTTATCAATTTGCTTGGTAACCGCATTTATGGTTTTCTACAAATACACCAATAATCAAATTGGCCTCCATCACTCAACCAATGCTAATGGTAACATTTTTTTACCTAGGTCCCAGGCTATTGATATAACTTGTATAAGATTAGCGTAGCCTACCTGCAGTAAAAACCAAGCATGTCCGATAAACATTCTCAGATTTATTTTTTTCAAGATGAAAATTGGAATTACATTTCATGTGAAAATCATCCTACCCTTATTAGACGTTCTCTCCGGCAAACTACAGTGTTGTCCTAGTAGGAAGCGTGTATTGTCTTTCCAACCCACTTTAGATTAACCTCCAACAAAGTTGCATCTCGCCAGAGCCGTCTGCGTCTCGCTGCAATGATGCGCCATCTGGTGGACAAACTACTACTTAACGCCAATACTGAAAATGTAGCCAAATGATGATGAATATTTGGTTTTCCTTTAATCCTACTGAATTTGTAATTATGTATCGGCCGTTCTAATTGCCGATACCGATATTATGTGCGTGTCTGTGTGTGCGTGTGTATGTGTGTGTGTGTGTGTGTGTTTGTGTGTGTGCGTGTCTATGTGCATGTGGATGTGTGTGTGTGCATGTGTGTGTTTCTGTCTGTGTGTGTATGTGTGCGTGCGTACATGTGTGTGTGTGTGTGTGTGTGTGTGTGTGTGTGTGTGTGTGTGTGTGTGTGTGTGTTTGTGTGTTTCTGTGTATGTGGATGCATGTGTCTGTGCCTGTGGATGTGAGTGAGTGTGTATGCATGCGTGTGTGTGTGTGTGTATGTATGTGTGTTTGCGAGAAACAGTGCGTGTGAGACAATATCCTCTTCCAGCAACCCTTCGCTCAACACCACCACCAGTGTTTGACTGTCTGCATCAGCCATTATCATCTCCCCATCATGCATTTTTATGAGTAATTGATTAGCTGATTGGTGCTCTTGTTGATGGGTTTCAGGCTTTGCAGTGAACAAATGTCTTATCAGTGGGATGAGAGTCATGACAGTCAGGGGTGGCTGCCGTTTAATGTTAATCTAAAGATATTAAATGCAGATGTATGCACAAAGTAGCATCTGGTTATCTGGCCGTGCCTTAGCTTCTGCAGCCCTGTCTGTCTGGCTTCAGATTCTCATGGTGCATCTGGATGCTGTAGTGTAGATACTTATAAATCAACATATTT
>NC_063191.1:13067638-13072638 GCF_017589495.1 Alosa alosa
AAGCAAAGCTCTCCGTCTCAGGCAGGTCTCTGTGGAGAGACAGTGTAGGCAGCACGCCAGTGTGTATGTGTGTGTGTATGTGTGTGTGTGAGAGAGAGAGAGAGAGAGAGAGAGAGAGAGATAGTGTGTGTGTGTGTGTGTGTTGCAGGTTTGTGGCAGGTTTAAGCTTCTTTCAGACAAAACAATTTAACCTTTAAAATGATGAATGAATACAATACAGTCAGATGTGTTGGATTTCAGATGCCAGCAGATGCAGATGTCAGCTGTCTTCTAATTTATTACTTTAACAAGTCTAGTCAGAATAAAAATACAAGTAAAAGAAGAATGCACAAACACACAGTTAGTGGGTGAACCTTGCTAGAGCCTGTTCTATGGTGCATTGTCATGGATGAGCAGATATGCCATAGGGAGAGAACCTTGCTAGAACCTGTTCTATCTTGCATTGTCATGGATGAACAGATATCCCATAAGGAGAGTTTGACAGAGGTGTAAACCTCAAGCTAAAGGTTTGTAGGGTGAGCCATAGTCATTTACTACGGCCACACGGAGCTACTGCTGTAAAATTGGCCTGTGGACTTTTATCGCTGTGAGGGACCATAAAATGGTCTGTATCACTCATATACACACCCCTCACATGCTCGCACACACAGAAGGAAAATGACTGATAACAGCAAGTATCAGAGCAGGAAGGTATCTCAACAACAAACCCCCCAGGTGAAGCCAATGACTCAACACGGCCAGATGAAGTTGTCTGGGTTGTAGCCAAGGAGGTGGACTGAGCTTGAGGAAGGACTGTGAGTGGAGCAGCCATGTCAGCACACTCACTCTGCTTTGGGACCTGTGAAGTAGAGGGGACATCCACTCCTCCCAAAGCCATTGTGGCTTTATAATAAGCTTTATGTATTGGCTGTCTGGAGCGTGCATTAAACAAAACAAAAAAATCCTGTACGTCCACTTAGGAATGAGAGAGGACAATGGGCATTGTTCTCATTCGCAATCATTATTGAACAGTGCAATGGAGTTCAGTTGCTGCTTCACTACTGCAGATCATTAGGCCGGTTCTCTATGCGTTCGGCTATTCTTATACCGATACCCTTAATCCATCGTTTATTGCCTCCGTGGAACACAGCTGACATGCCAAGGCCATCGGACGACAGTGCAGGAGAATTAGCTGGATTAGATGGAGGGGGTCGTCCTTCAGGATCTAGTGCAGCGTGAACATTGACCACATAATGTGGTGGTGATGCTGAGGTGCAATTAGCCATATCTGACATGGGTGTACTCAGTGCGCTAATTGCTGTGGAGCGGCCTATTAGCTGTCATGTTTTGGCTGAAGTAGATTAATGCTAATTAGGCCTACTGAGCATGGGGCAGGTATGGTAGCATAACAAGGCTTCGTTTGGGAGTGTGTGTGTGTGTGCCTGTGTGTTGGTCAGTGTGTGTGTGTGTGTGTGTGTGTGTGTGTGTGTGTGTGTGTGTGTGTGTGTGCATGAGAGACAGTGAGATACTTTTTCCTCCAAAAAGTTCTGATAAAGAGAGGGAGGTATGACTGAAGATAAAACCTCAAAGTCTGAGTCAAAGCAAAACACTTTTATCAAGCCCCCTGTAACATAGTTTAGTGCTCACTGTTCAGGATCATCACATTCTGGCGCAACTCTGATGGATGTCCAATAGCCCAGGGTTATGCGGATTCTCAGGGGGCTTGAAAAGAGCCATTCATCTGCCGCTAAAAAAGACGTTCCCGAAGCAAATGACGCACCTCGTTTCTGCACTCCAGAGGGAACATGTTAATTGGCTGGCGTTTATGGCTTACTCCAAGTCACAATGTACACAGTCTGGACTTTGTATGGAAAGTTGGACACTGAAGTTTATTTGTGCGCAGACATGGAGTGGGCTGCTAGAGAACTGAGTGGAGCAATTCACTATATTCAACAAAGTTGAAATAAAATTACATTTTAATTTCAGAAAAGTATAGACCACCGGATAAGTATCACAGGCTACTACTAATATAGACTGTCTCCTCTACTAATATAGACTGTCTCCTCTACTAATATAGACTGTCTCCTCACTGATGCGGAAGCATTTCACAAACCTTTTGTTTTGCCATCATTATCAAGCCCTATGACGAGATCATTTCAAAATCAGTGTGTTAGTAATGACTCCATTCAGTGGAGTTGACATGTGGAAGTATTGGCGACTCTCTGGTGCAGGCAGTCCTGAGCACAATGCTGCTACTGAGGGAGAAACTGCTGACCCAGTGGATCCTCCACAACCTCGGCCTCCCTCCACACTCTCCAAGGCTTTTGTCGCCACCTCCACTCCCCCTCTCCCTCTCTCCCTCTCCCCCTCTCCCTCTCCTTTCTCACTCTCCCACTCTTTCTTTTTCCCCTCTCTCACTCTACTGCACTCTCTTTCTCTCCTCTCTCACTTCACCTCCTCCAACCCCCCCCTCTCACTCTCTCTCTCCCTCTCTTTCTCCTCACCTCTCCCTCTCTCTCTCTCTCTCTCGGCCTTCTCCCTCTCGGCCCCCTCTCTGGTCCCTGGATGGCCATGGGGTTTGCCCTCTCCCTCCTACAGCTTCTTCCCTCCGCTGATAGTGTCTGTCTCACTCCTGTCAGTGCTGCTGCTGCTGCTGCTGCTCGGAGTGTTTTGGGTTTCCAATGCAAAGTTAATGAGCATCTTCACAGGCTGCACCACTGTCCCCCTGCCTGGCTGCCTGGCTGGCTGCTCGCCTGGCAGGACTCCAGTGTCCCACTGGAGCACTCACCCTGCCAGAGGATAACACAGAGGGTGAGAGAGATGGAGAGGAGGCCAAGGGACATTAGTCACACACGCATGCATACACACACACACACACACACACCTACCCACCTATACCAACACACACACACACACACACACACACACACACACACACACACACACACACACACACACACACACACACACACACACACCTACCCACCTATACCAACACACACTCAGTAGAAACACACACACACATACACACTCACACACACACACACACACACACACACACACACACACACACACACACACACACACACACACACACACTTATACCACCACGCACACACACACACACACACACACACACACACACACACACACACACACCTCCCACTCAGGAATCCCTTCTGCATGTTTTTTATTTATTCCCTGTGAAATGAAAGTAACATTTTATCAAGCTTCACTCCAGCTGCCACAGAAATCAATAGTGAAAGCTCTTACAGAAAGACTGTGAATCATGACAATTTATTCCCTTCCATCTTTTACCAGCCTCCCTTCCTCGCTCTCTTGCTCTCCTTTTCTCTCTCTCTCTCTCTCTCTCTGCATCTCTCCCTCTCTATCACCCTTTTTTATCTCGCTCCTGGCCACACTCTCATTCACTGAACTGAGTGTCAGTCAATGGAGTGGTCAGCTTGGGAAGCCGGGTTGTGGTTGAGGGTGTGGGGTGGTGGTGGTGGTGGGTTGACTCCATCTGCTGAGTGATGAGTCTTGGGAACCTGGGGGGTGTGGGAGGTTAGAGACGACTACATCTCAGTGGTGAGTTGTCCGGTCGTTTGCCCTCCACCGTGCCGACGGTCTCTGCATGGACTGGTGTGAATAATGCGACGAGGAGCAGATGGACACACAGCTCCAGGGACTCCGAGTGTGGCGCTCAGTGAGGAATGTTCCGGTGGGATCCCCTGCCTGTCTCATGTGTTTGGGGCGCTCCGCCTGGGGCGGAGAGGGATGGGGAGGACTGTGGGTGGACACCCAGGCCCTGTGTCCTCCTAATCGATACCACTGCTGCTTTATTAGTGTGCTTAATGGTTGGTGGCTACAGTGTGGTGGCTGGGGGGGGAACATCACAAATGTCTGATGTGTATACACACACACATACACACACACACACACACACACAGACACACACACACACACACACACTAGGGGCACAGACACGGGGAAAACAACATCTGCTGTGTTGTTGGTGAGGACAGGTTGAGATGGAGTGAGTGGGCCACGCTGGCAGACAGAGTGGTGGGGCAGTCCTGGGCAGGGTGCTGATTCAGGGAGCCGAGGCTACCCCTTTTTATGGCTCTCGTATAAAAACAGACGACAGTTTAATCACGGCACATTTAAAAGCCGCTCATGGACACCCTCATCTTGGCCTAATATAAAACATGTCCACTTGGAGCACTCCGCGTCCTATGTGGCGTAACGGCCCACAGAGGGATGGAACGCTGGCCTCCGAGGCTGGAGTGGGATTGTGTTTTTTGTTGTCATGGTTTTGTTCTTTTCTATTTCTAGTGGAGTATGAGCAGAATGGAGATCAAAAAAAAAAAAAGGAAAACTGGATGGAAACCTCAAGCTAAGACTGCTTTTGGGTTCCGAGCAGGGCAGAGAATCAAAGTTTCTCTTCTTCTCCTCCCCCCCCTCACATTCTCTTCAGAGTGGGACTTCTGCTCAAAAATGTTTCACTTTTAGGCACCACGTCGAAACAGTGCATCAGTGCACCCTGTAGAAAAAGACTTAAAAACGAGGCACGTTACCAGTCTCTGTCCATCGTCTGAAGAATGTGATGCTTTGCTCGGCAGGGCTTGAACAGCCGAGGCTTTCCCTCCTTCAGCACCACGGTGGCAGTCAGAGATAAGACAATAGTGTTACCCCCCCCCATCCCCCAGAGTCAGAGATAAGACAATAGTGTTACCCCCCCCCGTCCGTTTTAGCCAGGGGATTTGCAGCGCCGTGGCTTACTGGCTGGCTGGAGTGAGCAGGTGCCCAGATGGCGTTGTTGTTGCTAACGCACGTCTACTCCGTACGAGCGTGCTGCCCATTGTTGCTAACGATCGCCTACTTGTCTGGCGTGCTGCCCATTGTTGCTATCGACGCCTGCATCTACTCCGATCTGGCGTGCTGCCCATTGGAGCCCGGAGCTCTGGCCAATCCTTTAGCTGTATTTACCGCTTGATTCGTGCTCAGGGTTTGGCAAGGAA
>NC_063191.1:13077638-13090138 GCF_017589495.1 Alosa alosa
CAACCAAATGTGTCTTGTACTCACATCCAAGACAATTTGAGCTGTTATTTGAGTATGCCCACTGTACATGCCTATGTAACCTAAGGACAGATGAAACTGAAGAATCTTTATATCGTAATATGATCTTATGGATGTGATTCAGGTGGTGTCATACGTTAAGTGATTCTTATCATGTTTTTTTTTTTTGTTTGTTTGTTGTTTTTTATGGCATGCTTTGTAAATAGGGCTGCAACAATGAATGCATTAATTGGTTGTCAACTATTAAATTAACTGGCAATTAGGTTGGTAATCGGTTAATCAGTTTGTAAGAAAGAAAATGTTAATCAGTAAAGAAAGAAAATGTCACCATTTTCTGACGTTTTACTGTTCAAACAAATAATCGACTACTCAAGAAAATTATTGACAGATTAATTCACAAACAGAATCAACAGATATGATCGACAGATTAATACAAAAATGATTATTAATTGCAGCCCTATTTCTAAGCACACAGTATGATCCTTCAGTAATTGGTTGCCTGCCATGCCTTGAACCAAAATTCACGAGGCCTCCATGAAGGACTTCAGCCATGTCCCCCTTTCTCCTTCTCTCCTGCCACACTGTACTCTACAGCAGTGTTTCCCAAACCAAGGACTACTTAACCAATAAAAAACCCTCATGGACCACCTAGCTAAAAAAAGAAAAAGAGTAGACCTACTAGTATATTACACAACTACCCTACTCAATGAACCACCTTGCTTATTGTCTTTGCACCTTGCTTATTGTGTCAGATGATTCATATGATTTAAACTGGCATAGCTTACATAGGCAGTGTTGCAGAACTGTTTGGATTTACATACTATAGTTGGTTCAATATTGCAAACAACTTATCTACATTATATTTTATCACGTCTGCTCGTGGACCACTTGGGACCACCAGTGGTCCCCGGACCACACTGCTCTACAGGACACGGTTTGAAGGCACTGAGAGGACATCTGAGAGCCTGGGGAGTTGCCTTTTCCAGGGTGGGTGTTAAAAACCTAAACACAGCTAAAAGGTGGCCGTCCTTAGGGAGGCTTTGGACAGCTTGAGTGCTCCTGCTTCGCTTGCACTTAAAAAGCATAAGTGCTCTTTGTCGACTGTCACGTAAACATTTCTCCTGGTGCCGTCCTGGTGTGCAGAGGAAATCCTCGAGTGAGTTAAAAATGTAGGAAGACAGAACAAGGTTAAAAAAGGAGAACATTCTTTTTTTCCATACATCCAACCTCCACATACATGGACGTGAGTTTCATTGGCATATGTTACCTTTCACTAGTTCTTGAATTGATGCTGAACTGATACTGAATTCTTCAACTGATACCAAACACTGTAGCACTTGCAGAGCACCCGTTCAGTCAGATAGCAAATATTACCTGATACCCTCTCCATGTCACTCTCTTATCTTAGTTGCAATCCGATTCTAGATTCTAGATTTCATTCAGACCAATTTCCATACCCCCCTTCTGTTTTGTATACTGTATGTCATTATAGTGACATCCTGTCATCAGTGCATCAGTGTAAAGCGTGCTCGGTGGAGTGTCTTTGTGTCAGTGGCACCTTGAGTAATTCCAAAACGTTTAGACTTGGAGTGGGACTCAGTCAGTTAAACGCCAGTTCTTTCTCTCTCTCTCTCTCTCTCTCTCTCTCTCTTTCTCTCTCAGCGGCCCACACATGCTTGGGTTGTGGTGTTGGGGGTGCTGTCACAACAGAGGAAGGCCTGCCAGGCCGGGAGATGGATGAGTTTTTAATCAGCCTCCCAGCACCGCCACTGATGCGGGGAGGCCAAGGAGACTCTGGAGCTTGACCAAGTCTGACACGGCGATCATACTGCCGGGTTATACACATGTGAATTCACAATTCACACACGTCTCACACACACACACAGGCAAATGAACAGGAGCATACACACTCTCTTAGACACTCTTTCTCCCTCTCTCTCAGGAATGAATGCGCACACACACACACACACACACACACACACACACACACACACACACACAGAAGCTCTTTCATACACGCACAAATAAGCAACATGCCCAAATATGCTCTGTATACAGTATGTTCTGTAATGAGAATGATAATTAAAATGCGGCATATGTAGTAATCTGTTCATACCCGCCTGTGTAACTGATCACACAATCATGAAACATAGCAGTCATTGCAACAGCTCACGGTCCATGTGAAACGGATGCCGCTTGCGCTCTGTAAACACCACAAGACCATCTCCTCATCTCTCTCAGATCTCAAGCCCTCTGGGGTTGTCACATCATAGGGTCCTCCAACACACAGGCACACAGACACACACACACACACACACACACAAGCCTCATCAAAAGCAGACATTAGCATAGCGAAGCCTTTCCATATTAATGCCTCCCCCTTAACGCCGTCCCATAGATTTACATTTCGTGTCATCCTCCTCACTACATTTGGCTTGTTATCAGACACTGAGCGCCTCCGAGACTCCCCGGTGTTGATGTGACTCTTCTGCACATGAGCCTGTGTCTGCCGCCAATTGCTGCGTCTGCTGTTGCCTCCCACTTCCGAGAGACTGACCTTATATTTTGGCTTGTGGATTAATAGGCGGAGTGCCGGCGGCATTCATAAACAATTTGGCTGGCCGGCGTCATGGCTCTGTGGTTGCGGAGGGTGGCTCTGCATCCTGATGATGCGGCTGGTGTGTGTGTGTGTGTGGGGGGGGTCTCGCCCCTCATCAGCTGCGGCTCTTTGCACCCATCTCAGCCTTGGCCAAACAGAGATGGCATGCTCCTCTAAATCATGTTTTGTCTTTCACACTCTCTCTGTTTCTCTCTTTGTCTCTCTCTCTCTCTCTCTCTCTCTCTGTATGTCTGAGGAAGTCCCCCGGCAACTTGTTCTCAATTTCTCATTCATTCATCCTCCTACTCTGATACCCTCCCTCTCTCTGGCTCTCTCATACATTATCTCTGTCTGTCTCATCTATCTCTTTTTTCTTTCTCAACCCTCCTCTCTCTCTCTCTTTTCTCTCTCTCCCTCTCCCACTCAATGGGGAATGGGCTTATTATCTCTGTCTGAACCATGCTGCCCCACTCTGTCAGCAGCCAAGGTCAACTATGGCCACCCATTCAAAGTGGGGCCAGTCCGGAGAGCCAAATACGGATATAGCAGCGCTAGAGCGAGAGAGGAAAGAGAAGAAGGAGAGACTGAGAGAGAGAGATGGAGAGAGAGAGAGAGAGAGATGGAGAGAGAGAGAGACGGAGAGAGATGGAGAGAGGTAGAGAGAGACGGAGAGATGGAGAGAGGTAGAGAGAGACGGAGAGAGAGAGAGGGAAGGAGAGAGAGACGGAGAGAGAGAGAGAGAGAGAGGTAGAGAGAGACGGAGAGAGATGGAGAGGGAAGGAGAGAAAAAGACGGCACACAGGAAATGAACTGCCCTGTGTTCCAAAAATGATTTGATTTATCTCCTCCAGAGAGTACTGCCCTGTTCCAGTGTCCATCTTTGTCCTTCACTGCTGATCTCAAGCTAGGCTACTTCTTCTGAAGAAACCGTTCACCTTCTAGATCTAGGATACACCATGCATGCCTGTAGTATGTTCTACCATTGTATCCATTAGGTGATATGGTTTAAATTAGGTTTAAACTGTAGCAGTTTAGTTTAAATGTACAGTTGCTTATTGCATTGGCATGTTTTGATTTGTAATGACCAGGCTCTAGAGCATTGGATTTATTCTTCTTCCGCTGTCTGTATGTATTGTGCAGGCCATATGCTTGCCAGCTATTTCAGCTGTGGTGTTTGTGTCACCAAAAAAAAATTTTTTTTTAAAAGGCCTGGCATGCTGGTCCGAGTTTCCACTTACGTAAACTCTAACTGGTGTCTGCGCTCACCTTAAACAAAGAAGAGGAAGAAAAAAACATGAAAGTTAATTGCCATTCTGGAACCCTTCTCGTGTTACCATGGAAACAAAAAATAGAGCTGTCAAGACAATAAAAAATTCTACCGTAGGCATTTTGGAGTTTGCATTTGCCTATGGTCTCTTCTTCTTTCTCCTCCTCTTCCTCCTCCTTCTTATCTTACTAAACATGGCATGCTGTGGATCAAAGGCTGCAGGGTGGGTGGGCTGGAGGTTGCTGGTTAGACACCCTTCACTTGTCTAGTTTTGGGTGGGGTGTGAAGATCAGCTTCCTCCCCAGTAGCCAGGTTGGCACGCCTGCTGTCAGCAGCTCTCTGAATGTGTGTGTGTGGTAGGTTTTATGTGTGTGTGTGTATGTGTGTGTTGGGCGGGGGTTGGTGATAGGTGTGTGTGTCTGTGTGTGTGTGTGTGTGTGTGTGTGTGTGTGTAGGAGGTGTCTATCGTAGCATCACACATGCGGGAAACACATGCTTCTACTCTGACACCATGTGCTGCTGCTGCTGTTGTCATACAATGGGTTTTATTCTGACACAAGCTCTACAACTCCTGCAGAGCTGCTGTCATATGCTAACAGTCACAAAGAAAAGAGCGGAAGTCATTGTTATGGCATAAAAGTTAGTTCGTCGGAGATTGAGGTTTTTAAATCTAGATGAATGCTTTGTTGGGCTCTGCTGTAAAGTATGATATTGTGTGCATGGGATTGTTTGCATTTTTTTTTGTTTTGTTGGTTTTTTTTGCTGAAAGAGGCCAGTGTTTCTCATTTGTTTGTTCCTGAGCTTCTGATTTGGGTTCAGTCCCTTCTGTCCCCAGAATAAATTTGGATGTACACTCGTTTGGATCTCATCATGTGAATTATTCAACGTGTTCTCTCAGGTTTGCTTTCCCATAAGTCATGCATACGACTTAGCACATGAGAGTTATTTTATCAGACCATTACATTAATAATTTTGTGCATTACAGGATGCATTTCCTCACAGCTGTTCCTTGAGCCATGAAACATTCCCTCACACATGTATTCTTCTTTCTAATTGCATCGTAAGCACTACAGTTAGATTTAATTGCCAGCTTTGCATGAGGGTAATGGTAACTTGTGCGATCAGATGCCATAGGCAAAGACAGGTTAGTGGCTAAGCCTAGCCTATCTAGACTGATCATACCAATTACTGGGTGCATCCAACCAGCATCCCGCTTGTCACCTGAGGACTGACGAGGGCCGTAATTCATTAACTAATTGAAGAGGTGCTGGCAGCCACAAAGCTAAAGCGGTCGACTTGGCGGGAGTCCCGATCAATCCCAGACCCGCTCACATTGGGAGGGGCTCTGCTCTGCCTTTGGAGTCAGTGGTTCTCCTGGAGCAAAGGTCTGCCCTCTGCTCACCTACAGTAGCCTGGTCAGGTCGGGTCAGTGTGGTCAGGGATTTGCTAAAGGTGATATGGTGACTTGGCTTGGACATGGGCTGTTTAAACACGGGGATGAACGAAGAGTGGAGTCTTTAATCCAGTTCTGACTCTGTGTCAGTCGTCAGACTGGACCAGACTTGGTCCTTTTATCATGGCATGTCCAGTCACAGGCCTATCTTATCTTATCACAGGCCTATGACATTATTTTTTCAGTAACGGGGTAATCTAACTAATTATTTTTCCCGCCGTTACCGTTACTGGACGTTAAATGCGATGCGTTGCATTGATTGAATAGACTAAACTGTGTAATCCGAACGCACCCCTGGCTCATAGTGAGGAGGTGGGTTAATAACGACGTAGACGATTACAATTGGCTAAGGCAGAGTCATGCTTCATGATATCCAATCAGAGCCAGTGTTTTTGACACACTTGTCAGCACACGCGCCACACACACACACACGCAACAGCTAAATGAGAATAGACAAAACAGCAGAGGTCAGGAGCAATCCGACGATGAAAAGTTGGCATTTTCAAGGTGGAGATATAAGCACTACTTCAAATTCATTGTGGTCAAAGGCAAGGACGTGCATGTAATGTGTACATTATGTCGAAGCGAAGACTTTGTCCACATCCGTTGTAAGCAACTGTAATTTAATGAAGCATCTCACACACGCATCTAAAGCTAGTGGCCAAAAAACACCAAAACCTCCACCACAGATGATAACTCGCCATCACTAGCAAAGAAGGACTCTGAGCAAAGTCCTCCAAGCAGCAAAAGCTAGATCTTTCTGCCTCACAACAAAAACCTATGACACAGGCTGAAGTCGTAGGTCTGTGGATGTGCAACATCTTTGAATTTCCCTTTGGGGATCAATAAAGCATCTATCTATCTATCTATCTATCTATCTATCTATCTATCTAATAAATATTGAAAGTTATGTAGCCTACAAACACCTGTCTGTTCTACTAATTTCAACTGACTGCTCAAAAAATCCAAATTCTTTGAATATAGCAACTTTTTTTTTTTTGTAACAGTATTAGTTACTTTCCCTAGTAACGATTACTCTTATCATAGAGTAATTCAGTTACTAACTCAGTTACTTTTTTGAACAAGTACTGAGTAACTATAACTAATTACTTTTTTAAAGTAACGTTCCCAACACTGCTACTGAGTGAATTGCTATTCAGAATGAGATATTTATATGCATCATCAATTAGACCTTTAAATATATCAGCATTTGACTCAGTATTCATGCAATTGTGAATATGCAGCACAGTGCTACAGATAGACCCTCAGTCTTATTTAAAATATTAAATATGTATTAAATAAATCAAATTGACTTCATTGTCATAGCCCCAAGTGTCTGCCCCAGTAGCACAATACAACCCAGAATAGACCATTTTCGCCGTTACCAAAAATGACACAAATCAAGCACATTGGTCTCACTTTACAGTAGTATTGCCTTATCCAATGCATTCTACTAGCTTATTAAAGCACAGTGTATTATGCATTCAGAATGCTTTTGGAGAATATATAAAACATGCAGTGATAGTTTTTTCATGACTGGTGTTATTCTGAACATCCCTGGTGGACCGGAGTATGGATGTGCATATAAACACAGTGCTCTCTGAAGCACATCCCACTCTGTGTGCAGTTAGCATGTTCCCACCAACACACAGACACACACACATGCACACACACACATACACAGACACATGCACACACACACACACTGGGCTCTGTCGTGCGTCCCAGCGCAATTGACTTTGTATACTCGCGCTTTTGTCTTTCCTATTTAGTAGTCAGCGCATATTGTAATTTTCCCTCCACAGGTACGTGCCTGTAAATTAGGGAATTCGATTGCACCCACCGGGGCAGTTCAGCGAAAAGACGGGGCGTGTTCCGGCGCAAACGTTCATTGTTGATATTTTGCAGTTTCAGAATATAATTCCACCACAGACCAGGAACTCCCTGGTCTAATGTCTGTGGCGCAAATGCAGATGCTATTTTAAGGGCGCAAGCATGACCACAGGCCTGCATGGATGAATGCCTTGCACACCAATCTACAGACACCCCGTGCATAGACGGAAACATTCAAAGCCTTGATAATATTTGTCCATTTCCCGGTTTTGTTCGTGCATTGGTGACCTAAACATTTAGTAGCCTATATAGTACAACATCTACATGCAATATCTTTACAACAACAACGCCTAATTATGACATATTAATTTGGACAACTTTATACAGCCCTATAAAGGCTAAAGTTACCTTTAGTTTTGTTCCAATTTACCGTTGTGTATGGCTTTAAACATCGAGTGCTCTTTAACATCAGCCTAAGCATTATTCCAGCTCCGCTAAGTTTTTAAGTTTTTGCCTACCTTGTTGTAGCCCATCTGAAATAACTCCAAGATTTGTTATGTTCCCTCCATCCTTTCGATATTTTCAAAAAACGTTTTATATCCATGATGGCCTTAAAGTCTTGAGTTAGTGAATTAGCTTAAATCAGCTTTTATGTGCTGTTAACCAGCAAATAGTACAAGAAAGCAGCAAGTATGGCTACAATTTCTGTAGTTGCTGCACCCATTCATTGTTATTCTCTCTCCTGCTCAAACGAATGTTGTGCGTGCATTAAGTTGATGATAAAGTGTTTACAAACTCTACTTAACAGAAAATATTGTAAATAACCTACTGTCATGCAGTTAATGGGATATACTGTGCAGAGTTGAAAGTTAGGTCAACTTGGAAACTGTTTCTCACAGGCACGCCTGTGTTGGGCGCATAACGCACACTTTGCTCCACTCATCTATACAACGTAGTTCCCATTTCGGTAAACCATACATAATTTCAAAGAAAAATATTACCACTCGAGGGAAATCAGTGTGGTGTCCATTAAGATGTGAAAAAAACACATTTTCACGAATCACGGATGTGTTGATGACATAAATTAGGAAATATTAGATGACTTAAGGAGACGTGATGTTGAATTGCATGCCGATGCCATTTAACCCAAATGCCGCAAGCAGCAGCACGGGAGAGAAGAGATTAACTGAAAGAAGCATTGTCTATAGAGAATTTTGTCAAGAGGAAAAATCAATAGCTGACCGTTCCTAACTAAACAGTAAAATTATAGCGCTGTGAACGCTCCTGGCTGCGCCTGGCAAATACGCCACCATAATAGCAATCAGCTATGGCACAAGCGTGCCTGTTGTTAAAGGAAATGTGAGATGACGCCCTGATTGGTTTATTGCACGTTACGCCCAAACCACACCCATGATTAATGTTGCTACTTCAGACCACCCCATTTTAGATTTGCGTTGGGCGCAACAGTCAAAAATCCCGCCGGTAAAATAGCATCAGCGTCCAAGATCCGCCCACAAAGTGACTTGCGTTTTGCGCAAAGACACTTCCGTTTCAGACAGTTAAAATATAGCCCACACACACATAAGGATCTAGCCCCTGTGCACTTGTGGCATTTAGAAGGAAGGGAAAAAAGAAGAGAAGGTCCTCCATTATGCATATCTTCATGTAGTGCAGCAGATTAATGGCATATTTTAAGAGAATCGTTCAAATTGGTATAGAAGAATGAAATTTGGCATTCTTCCTTGTCCCAAATAGCGGCCATCTTGAAAAAATGGCCGCCATGTTGAATTTTTGGGTGGCCAGCGCCTTTTTCCCAAAAAGTGACCCTTAGAGAGTATCTGTGCCAAATATCATGCTTCTATACCAAAGTGAACGATTTATTTTACTAATCTGCTGCACTAATGGGGCTGCTCGTCCATACGAGGTCACGGGTTCAGTGTGGTGTTTAGCTAATGCCGCGCATTTCCATCATTTATATACAGTATGCGCAAAGACCAAAAAACCCACTTGCTGCTCAAAGGCAAGAACACTTTCAACCTTGGGGATTTTAACCATGATTAGACCAGGTTTGCATGCGACTGACATGACTCTCTCTCTCTCTCTCTCTCTCTCTCTCTATCTCTCTCCCTCTCTCTCTTGCATTTGTGTGTAATCACGGAAACTGGAGAGAGCTCTCCAAAATAGAGCCAAGTTCAACTGCCTTACATAATGCAATTTCATCTGATTTAGTCAGCCATTAAGTCAGCTCATTGTTCCACTTAGTAGTGCCCTGTTTTCTTCTCGACCCGTCCAAACGTCCATCCTAGAGAGACTGATGGAGCCAGGAGTGTTATTGGTAATAATTAGCTGATGTCCGTGTGTGTGTGTGTGTGTGTGTGTGTGTGTGTGTGTGTGTGTGGCTAAACTCTGTCAGCAACCCTGCACATGGCGTTGGACGACCAGATTATTGATTTAGCGGAAAGATCAGAAGGCGGAAACAGTTTTCCACCTACCAAGCCGATTTCCACAGATTTAAGCCCAGTTCCATTGGGGTTCCAGTGTCAGGTCACTGTGTATTAAACCTACGTGATTTATGGTGATGAAGAGGAGGATGAGGTTGTTAATGATGATGATGATGATAGGGAAAGTATTTATGGCACTGTGCTGTGAGTTGTCGTGGGCATCCATGAATGACTGGCAGATAACAGTATAGTCTTCTCTGTGTTTCCCTAAGCTGACAGACAATCAGCTCAGTGATGGATGCACCACTGAAAAATCACTCCACTTTATAATGATACGACTGTGCACTGCTGAATACAAACACATTTGTGCTGTATCCTCTTTGCAAAACACTGCGATTAGGTTGTGTTATGTTGGCAGTTTTAACTAGACAGGCAGGGCCAGCAAGTTTTAATCAATCAATACAATAAATCGCAGGGTGTTGCAAAATAAACTGCCACAAAATCAAGAGAAATGGCCTAGCAGAGTGGGTTAAAAAATATTTTACAGTTAGGAAGAAACAAAGCAAATGAACTTTGCTTGAAACACAGTAGTGGCATTTTGGATAAGTGGAATCATACCAGCATTGCTACTTTTTGCTCATTGCTCCTGACTTTAATGGACTTCCCAGAGGCAAAGTGGTTGTGGTAGTCTCCTGTGGATGTCTTTTTCACACCTCAGTTCATCTTGAGTGAAAAGGTTGAAAGGGAAATATTCCCATGGTAAACTTATGTTACAAAGGATTCATCTGGGGTCATTTTACATGCTTAGGAGAAAATGATGATCACTTTTCTTATGTCCCTACCAGGGTAGGAGTTGCCATGGCCGTCGTAGCCCCTTACATTGGCCGTGAGGCCCCTTTGAAAATCAGAGGTTTACAGGCCACAGGGGCCTTGGTGATCCCTTCTTTCAATATTCTGCTTTGCGTCCTACTAATAGCTATTTTTATTTAGCCTGTGGCCTATCAAAATAATCTTAGCATTTACAGCGCAAATGAATTTAGTCTTTTATGCAGTGGAGAAAGTGACAGCGCAAGAAAGAAAGTGCGTCCAAATTCACCCATTCTCAGTTGAACTACTCGTGAACTAGAATATTCATCACACAGACATCACAAGTATCACATGAAAGTGCTTTTTCTCAGCTTTGAAACTAAGCTTTGTTAGCCGATAATTGCTGTGTTGAACGGTTCGCGAGAAAAGTAAATAATATAATTCAATTTAATCATACATTCTACTGAAGGTTTTGCGTCCCATGATCTCCCTACCCATTCATCTCGGTGGAATACTTTACGAACCCTTCTTTTAACACGACAAACCATATATCCGAATAAACAGGAGACCTTACCGAACACAAAGGTGTAAAGCAGTCCCCTGTACAGTTAGCCGATCCAGAGTAATCCAGTTTTGAATTTGCAGTAAAGTTCGGCATACATGGATGTCTCCAAATTTGAGCTTTAAGTTTTACAATGTGTTTACATTGTTCCACATGATTTCATAACAGGCCAAATATAAAATAAATGTTATAGGCTATATAGCATAGATATCTGTAAATATTAGATGATCAGATGATTTACAGTTCTATGTAATATGTCATGTTTCATGTTTTTGTAATGTCATACAGTGATGCAGGTCTACTGCAGTGAATAGGCTAAATACAACTTTGATCATTTTTATAGCCTACTACTGTATAGTTAACTTTGGCCTTGGTGCCCTGACATGTGGCCTTTGTGCCCCCCACCAAATATGCCCAACTGAAGGCCAAGTGGCCTTGCCCCCAGAATGGTGAAATTCCAAGCCTGGTCCCTACTTATAATAACTGCAGTAATATAGGTAATTATTTATTGAGTGCTCTGTACTGACTTGGTAATACACACTGTTAGTACAATGCTTGTACACACTGTTACAGAAAACAGTGTTTGTTTCAGCATGTGATAAAGTGTGCCTACACAAGTGCATAAAATAATTCATTACTCACCCTACATTAAGGATTACTGATATTGTAATATTTGACAACTTGTAAAGTGGGACAATTTATGGACAAGGACAACTTTTAAAGTAGGACAATAGTATTCATGCCAGAGTTCCAAAAGATGTCTTGAAACCCAGCCTGTGTCATTTACCAGTGGGTGTAATCACATAATGAGATACCTGAATATATCATGAATAAATAAACATGATTAAAATAATCAAGATCCTTAAACAAAGGTAAGAGAAACTAAACCAGGAGACACCACTGTTTTATTCAGCCACCTCTGTGTCACTCTCATTTTGGTGACGAGCTCTTATTAAAACAAATACACAAATGGCCCTCAAATCATGGACATTATTTTTTACAGGGTATGAGGGACGTATAATATTTTGGGTGGGTGGGGTATCCATGGGTTACAGCTCTGTTAAAGCCCTTGAAAAAGAGATAGCTTTTGTAGGTGCTCCTGAACTGAAGTGAAGCTCTTTCTCTACCTCTTTCTCTCTCTCTTTTGAGGTGCTCACCCACATTAACAAGTCCTCATGAATAGAGGCCTTTATTTTTAGGAGGTTAGCTACAGAGGGAGAAGGAAGGGCCTATATTGCACCTCCTGAATAAAAAAAAAGAACATTTCTTTTTGCAAAAGCCCTGAAGTTGAAGTTCTCTGAAGTTGGTAGCAATGCTTTGTGTAGTTTGAGAGGGTGGATGATCACTGGGATGGTGCCATCATATGAATGGGTGCTGCTCACTAGGTGGTGAGTGTTGCTCCTTTTAGATGGATTAGAAATGGTCCATGCTTTATGTTCTGTTCTTTTATGACCATAGTAGAAACCCGTAGAACAGCTGAAGAACAATAATAGACAACTGGTATTAGTCATCACAACGTA
>NC_063191.1:13092638-13110138 GCF_017589495.1 Alosa alosa
TAGGCCACAACTGCCCCAGAGTATCAGAGTCACAGAGTATATAGGGGTGTGTGTGTGTGTGTGTGTGTGTGTGTGTGAGTGTGTGAGAGAGAGAGAGGAAAGAGAGAGAGAGGGAAAAGACAGAGAGAGACTAGCATATGTACTGTAGTATATATGATTCATCACTTTAAGGTTGTCATCTTAAGTCCTGATCCTCTCCCACGGCCCTGCTCTCCAGATGTCATTACTGTGGAAGGTGTCTATCTGATCATACTGTACGTACACACACACACACACACACAAATGCACACACACACACACACACACACACACACACACACACACACACACACACCAACTCAAACGCCCGCACATACGCATACACACACACACACACACACACACACACACACACACACAAACTCAAACACACACACACATACACACACACACACACACACACACACACACACACACACACACACACACACACACACACAGTGGTTCCTAATCAGCCTCTGAAGAACAGCCTAGTGCCGCCTCAATCCTGCTTTATCTCCTGCCCCCCGTGCAATTTGTAATGATCTGTGGCTCCATAATTTACAGTGGCAGGGGAGGGAGGGAGAGAGAGAGAGAGAAAGAGAGTGTATGTTGATAGGATGAGGTGAGTGTGTGTGTGTGTGTGTGTGTGTGTGTGTGTGTGTGTGCATGTGTGAGGTGGGTGACAGGGGTTTGGGGGGGTTGATGGTTTATGGGAGACCCTGTCAAGTTCACAACCATGGAATACCTGAGTGTAGTCACATGGCGAAGTCACAGCTGCTGGCGTCACTCAGTGCCACGGGTGCTGATTTGTGGGCTCTTATGTGGGTACTTTGGAACAGCCAAAGGAAGGCATCGACAGAAAGACAGACAGGGATGCGACTGACCAGAAGAAGAAGCCTGGGCAATACACTGATGTGGTCAGTCACATCCAAGAGAACAAACAACAGTTTAGAGTTCAGGAAGGGTATTCATTTGCATGTGCTCTCTCTCTCTCTCTCTCTCTCTCTCTCTCTCTCTCCTCTCTCTCTCTCTCTCCCCTCTCTCTGTGTGTGCGTGTCTGAAAAAGAGTGGTTGCATAACAGGTTCTATGGTAATTCCTGCAGGGAGAGGATTCCCTCGTAAATAAAACAGTATCTGGCTGATGAGGCTGACACTCCTGCAACCTCCTTGAAATAGGCTCCTTAAGTGCTCCCACTTACAGTAAAAATGCAATCGCCTGTCGGAGGGACTCAGCAAACATCGCAGCTCATCATATTTGAATTCTAATCTTCAAATGTAAACATGCACTCACAAACCGTGGTAGTGTGAATTAAAAAGTGTACACATTCTCACATTAAACAGTTATAATAGTATTCAAAGTTATCACAGTTTGCAATGTGTTGCCAGGGAATTGTTGCTAAAGTCTCGCCACTAGAAAGTTAGATTTCTTGACAATGCCATCTCAATATAACTGTGATTAACTGTGCATTTCACTTTCCAGGTTTTTCATGGTCAGCGGCATTATCAGTTTCATTAATGTTTTCCCCCTTAAATATAAAAAATAACCACTAAAAACAGTGTGCTTCTTTAGTATAATGTGTTTTGTACTGTATGTTTGTTGCCATGGTATTCATGTCAGTTTGTGATTCTATGTTTCACAGTTGCTATGTACAGAGAGCCATCGTTGCATGACGTTGGGGAGACGGTCGCACAAGCCCGCCGGTGTCCCTTCCAGCAAAAGCACAAACGAGCCCGCTGTAATGAACGGGGGAAAGCCGGTCAGTAAACCCCCCACCACCACCACCACTACCGCTGCCGCCACCACCGCGGCTACCACCACCGCGGCCACCACCGCTACCCCAGCTGTCCCTGGTCCCGTCCCGACGCCCGCGCCCACATCTGCCCCTGCCCCCACCACTACCACAACCGCCACTAAACCTGCCACATAGCCCGCCCCCATCAGGAGCTGCTCTCAACCCACGCTGGACTCACGTCCCCTCTCTCTCGTCTGTGGGTGGGTCGGATCCAGACCTCCCCTCCCCTCTCCTCCTGCTCTTCCCCGACGACCTGCCCCCTTACCCCTCCCCCCCCCCCATGCTCCGATACGTCCTCACGCAGTGGCGGATCCTTCTGAAGAGCGCGGCCGAAGAAGACAACCGTTGCACGCGGACGGGACGACTGGATGGATAACCAGCGATAAAAAAACAAACTCTGACCATGGAATGCCCTACCAGATATGGAATGCCTTTTTAAGAAAAAAAAAATAAACTAACTAAAACATTTTTTTTGTGTTGTGACTGTGACAATCCATGAGAAGCGGGGGTGTTTCTCACCTCCTGCTCGTGGTGCGTTTGCCTGCTAGTGGTCACACCAGAATACCCTTTTAGGAGCCCAGGTTGGGCATGTAATCCAGATCTATTTTCTATACTACAGTGCACCAGCTAGGTCCTGGGCAGATGCTGTACAGATATACTTAAGAGAGAGAGAGAGAGAGAGAGAGAAAAAATGCTAAACAAAATGAAAATTGACTGTCATCCTCTATTTTTTACAAGTCTGTTTCGTCTCTTCTCTTTCTATCTTGACACTGTAGTCTCTTTCTCTTTGTTGACGTACTTCAGAACATTTTTGCAGGGGCTATGTGTGATTTTCTAAATACACAACTGCATACACACATAGACATACACACAACCACACAAACACACACACACACACACACACACAGATATTAAAACACAAAAACAGTCATAAGACTGCAAACAGTAACACACCTAAACACACACACTCACACACGTCCACTTCAAAACGTAGGATTAAGATATACCACAGGTGGCTTGGATCCAGGGAATCCTTCAGGGAGACTGGAGGCAGATGACTGCAGACGGAGAGCAGACCTGTAGTCTCAGGCTAAGAGCTGTTTTCCCTCTCTTTCTTTTCCTTTCTTTTATTTTTTTTTTTTTTTCTTTTCACTTTATGCTTTGTTGAATTTTTCTGATGTCAGATAGGGACATAGCGACACACACTCACACAGACCAACACACACAATCGCACGCATGACTTAGCTCAACGACAAATGAGTGTTGTACTAACACCGAGCGCGCGATCATAGCCAGGAGCTAATGCTAACACTGAAGCTAATGCTAATGTGTGAGAAAGAGGCCTGTGGAGTGGTACATACATATCACTATCCAATTCCACAAAACGGGGATGTACAGACGCCCAGCAAATCCAATACCTTCTATATAGAAATAAATAAAGGGAAGTCTATTTTTTCTTTAGTCTCGTTTTTTTAGAGCGTAGGCTCTAGGTATATCTATGGGCCTTGTAGGCCTCTCATTCTGGCCGCTCCCTCACCTGCCTACTCCTCAGAACTATAGAATATTTGGGGAAAAGGGCCTACATAGGTTGTGTCCGTAGCAGCCAGTCTACTGTAGAGTGAAGAGTCGTCGACTTAGAGTCAGTGTGAGGGAACAAAATGGCCGAATGCGAGCAGACGTTGTCAACACTGGCTGCATCCCCTCACCCCATTTTGTTTCAGCAAAAGCATGGGTGAAAGGTTAGTATTGTGTTCTGTTCTTGCAGCAACAATGCAAGAGATGGCTTATACTATAATGTTTTCACTGCAAAAAAAAGTAAAAAAAAAAAAAGAAAATACATTATAAGATACGAACACAAAACATTGAAAGTGGAGGCAGACTGTTCAAAAAACATTATTTTAAAAAAAAAAGACACAAAAAGAGATTTTTAACAACCAGATATTATGAGATATTATGAAAGGTTTTTTCCTAGCTCAGCATGCAGAGTCCAGTACTAATATTGGCCTATCATGTGCCTGTGTGAAGCCTCGAAACCCAGCATGCAAAAACCAGTGCCCAGTCGGTCAGTCAGTCACTGGGCTACGCCCAGACAGGGGCCGACTACGGCAACGGATCTGAGCCAGATCCATTCACTGAGTGAGCCGATGTCTGGGGAGGTGCCTCTTCAACAGTCCAAAACCCAATGAGAAGACAGTAGCATCATCATCACCTCCACTACAGCACAACCATTGCAACCCCAACCCAAACCATTACTAATCATTTTTTTCCCTGTTCACGTTTGGGAAGGGTTTGAATCACGTGTTAAAAAGATTACCAAAGTCTCTTTATCTCCCAGAGCTAGTAAACATTTTATTTGGGTGACAACAGTAATGGTGACAGCCACCAACACTCACTCTACCCCTCTTGGTTTTGTGTTTTGTCCGCCTCTTATTTTGTTCGCTCATTGTGACTGTCACTCACTCTCAAGGGAGAATGACTTCTCTGTCCCACCTCTATACCAAACGCCGCAAGGTCTGATTGATGTCACTTAGATATCGCTCCATGTTTGTTAGACAGAGGAGTACTTATAGTTATCCACTTGCATGCTCTTCCCTTGAGGACCACAGTATGGGGAGATAAAGCTATAGAAACGACTATTAGTGATGAGTTACATAGGTCAGCATTGAATTGGCATGTTCATGCAAGTTTATCTCATAACAATACTACTATAAATCTGACTCATTGCACTTTCAGTTCGGAGTCATCTTGTGCTCATTGATCTTAGCAATTTATCAAGGATTTTCTATCAACAGATTTAGTAAGAGGCCTGTCTTGCTTTGACAATTTCTCATAGTTTTAATGAGTAAGATTTAGAATGTTATGATATAGAATGAGGCTATGCTGCTAAATTGCAAAATATATTATGACATTCATTTGAACATTATAATTTCTGGAATTTATTGGATTAATAAAATAGTTTCTTATTAAGGACATATTGAAGCACATTAGTTAGACTTAAACATTTGATTGTACAAAAGCTGCTTTTATGCTATGATAACAATGCAGTTCTATACACAAGTATAAATAAACAAAACAAAAAAAAACAAGTTTGACATTTTAACTCTATTTTGGGCTGACATCCCACCTCCACTAAAAAGGAACCATTTTGACAAAGAACTCTACATGCTGGGCTACCTTTGCCCTGCTAACCAGATAGCTGGTTTTTATGAAGGTTAAATTTATTTATTTTTGTAAATGACCGGTGTGCAAATGTCTCATCCTTGTTGTGTGGCTCTGTGGTGTTCTTTTATTCATTTACCTCCTCTGGCTGTTCGTTTTTTAAGTCAGTTATTTTCCATGCGGGTTGTCTGTGTTGTTATCCTGTTATGGAGCTATCATTGAACAATTTTTACTGTTTCTGTTTTTTTTTCTGTCATTCGTTCCCTTTGTCTCACTCTCTTGTGCTATTTTTCCTCATAGCTGAAGAGGGTGTGTTGTCAATATTTGTTTCGTTCATTTCAGCCTCCTGTTTCTTTGTTGCTCACATCAGTTGCATGGAAAGGGGACAGCTTTCAAGAACTGCATGTAGTAGGCTATGTGTATCAAGAACTGTTGGTATGTACTGCTCATTTTACATACATATATGCAACGCATTTGTCTGCACTGTACAGATTGTGTTTGTTGTATAAACAGATACAACATATTGAATAAAACATTTATATAAAGGTGTACTGTAACGTCAGTAACAAAACTTAATGCAATATTACAGTGCAGTATATTATTGCACCAGCTGTCTGATGAGGGTTCAAATAGGAGAAACAAGTACTAAACTAAAGCATGAAAAGGCCAACGTAGTAAGTTCATTCAGAGTCTTTTCTGTGTTACTGTATACTTGTCCTGTTTCAGTTTTTCCTTCAGTGAGAAAGAGACCACTGGTGGCAATGCTGCTAAAACAAACTCCCATAGAAATGAATCTATCCATCTTGTCCAACTGAAACCTTTAGGATAGCATGTCATTCCACAACAGTGTACACTCCCAGTCTGTCACAGCACTGTGGTCAGAGAAACACCCTCTGGTTTGATAGAGGTAGTGTGGTGAGGTTGGAATTTCCAGAACAAGTTGTTCAAAATGGACACCCTAATTGGTTCCCATTGAATATTTTATACCAATTAAAGCAATGGTCTGAAGGACTAAACCGTTCTGCATCATTCTCAAGTAACATTTTCTTTTGGTTTCGTTTTTGTTTTTGTCATGCGGCACATTTGATGTTTTCTTTTATTATGAAAAAGGAAAATGGAGAATAAAATAATCAAACAGCTCAGACGTGACACCTAGCCTGAGATGTACAGTAAGGGATACACATCTGAGCGTAGCATTCAGGAAGCACTCCAAACATCAGCTTGTCAGGACATCTGAGTGGAAGTACATAACCATCGCACACAGACTACAAACTACCCTGAAATAATAAAACATGTGGTTGCTTGTTTTTCTTTCTTTTTCTCTTTCTTTTGTTCTTTCTTTTCACCATTTTGGTTTCTGTTCATGTACCTGCATTTTGTGTAATTTGTTTTTAGACTATGTAAGCATTCCTATATAAACAAGTTCATACATATAGATGTATTGGAAAACATATAAAGGATTACAAAGTAATGTGTCTACAACGAAAAACTGCTCTCTGCACTCACTGTTGTTTTTCTTGCATACAAAAACAAACAAACATCATAGTTTTAATAAAGATAATTTGTAACCAGTACAATGAATGCTGTAATACAAGTGATATGCAGAAATCTGAATGAAGCATTATATCCCATAATATCTTCGAGTGCTGCTTGGTCTCTCTCTGCTTCTCAACCAAACCACACACCCTCTTTTTGTCAGGTGATCCAGCAGCCGATCTCTGTCTTCGAATGAAAAAAAAAAAAAAAAAAACTGTCTTTTTTTTAAAAAGTGTCCTCTGTTGTGTCAGTACTCCTCTCCCACCCAGATTTCACAGGCGTTTCCAGTCCAGCCGTCCCAGCAGTCGCAGTTCCCACAGTTGCACACGCCGTTGCCTGCAAAGAGGAGGTGACAGGGGAAACCGTCAATCACGCTGGAGCCACTCTCGAGCCACAACCCCTTAGTTCCTCCCACCCAGTCCAGAGCCGTAACAAGGATCCTCTCTTCACACCTCTGTCCCTAAGGCCTACACACACACACACACACACACACACACACACACACACACACACACACACACACATTTGGCCAGGTCATAGTTCTAACACTCACTTCTGTTGTATGAGTGTGTGTGTAAAGAGAGAGAGCTCTATCTACTGGCTTGTGTCAGACTCCTCTGCTGAGGCTGTCAGTGGGGGAGCAGTGGGAGGCATGTGCAATAGGGAAGGTTTGGTTTTGGTGTGAAGAGGTGTCAATAGGAAGGTGTGTGTGTGTGTGGCATATGCCATGGGTGTATTACACCAGCCCTGTATGACCACATGTTTATTTATCTGATAGTTGCCACTAGCTAATGACTAAAATGCAACACTACAACCAACAGGCAAACACACACACACATAGAGAAAATAAGCACTTTAAAAGCCTCTGTATGACACCCAAACATAATGCAGCCCAGGGCTCTCCACTGGCTGCCAAACGCTTCTGAGCAGCAGCTGTGGCGCCGGTGGCCATGACAGACCAGCGCACCTCCCTCTCACTCCCTCTTTCTCTCTCTCTCTCTCTCTCTCCTCACTTTCTCTCTCTCTCTCTCCCTCTCTCTCTCTCCCTTACTCACTCTCACTCACTTTCTCTCTCTTTCTTCCTCTCTCTCTCCCTTTATCACTCCCTTTCTCTCTCTCTCCTCTGTGCTGATGCTGGTCCTGATGCTGATGATGATGTAGAGGCAGACACATTAGCTCTATTTTGGGCACGTCTCTCCTGAACTGGAGCAACTCGAGGCGAGTGGCGGCAGAGCCAGGTGAGGCGAGACACGCCAGTGAGGGGTGTGTGTGTGTGTGTGTGTGTGTGGGGGGGTGATAGGCCAGGCAGGTCACACAGCCAGCCAACTGGGCCAGACTCTGGCTGTGACTTGATGACTGCTCTGGTCATCCTCTTGGGGGAAATAACTTGGCAGGGGTCTGAAAGTGGAGGCAGACTGTTCAATTGACAGAGGGAGTAAGGGGTGGGGTGGCTTTGTGTGCGTCGACCAGAAATGTTCAAATTGCACTGGCTTAGAAAAGGACTGTGTGGTGACTATAACCAGTCAAGTCAAACCCAGCACAGGTACTTCCTGTGCTAGACCCGTACAGGGACATCCACTTTTCAGAGGTTCATGCCATAATTTGACATTTTTTAAGGATTTCAAATAGATATTTAAATTATGTAATTAAACTGATTGTCTATAGTCCTCACAGATAAAGCCAGTTTCTGTGACAACATGGACAACAACGACTGATTTAAAAGCTCTGCAGCAGTGCCCTCTCTCTCTCTCTCTCTCTCTCTCTCTGTGTGTGTGTGTGTGTGTGTGTGTGTGTGTGTGCTGTTACTGGTTACTGGTTTAAAAGCTCTGGAGCAGTGCTCCCTCTCTCTCTCTCTCTCTCTCTGTGTGTGTGTGTGTGTGTGTGTGTGTGTGTGTGTGTGTGTGTGTGTGTGTGTGTGTGTGCTGTTACTGGTTTAAAAGCTCTGCAGCAGTGCTCCCTCTCTCTCTCTCTCTCTCTCTCTCTCTCTCTCTCTCTCTCTCTCTCTCTCTCTCTCTGTGTGTGTGTGTGTGAGTGTCACCTCGCTGTGAGGAGCGAGTGCTGATTTCCTGTTTGCTGAGAGGCAGGCTTGGTGTAATTGCATTGCCTTCTCTCTCTCTCTCCCTCCCTCTCTCCCTCTCTCTCTCCAGCACTACAAGCTGTGCTGCTGCTTGAGTGTGTCAGGGGCCTGCTGTGTGGGCCTACCTGGGGCACTCCCAACACCATGTAATTGGACTGGGCCCATGCACTGCCACGCTGGACTCTCACCACGCACCTGTCAGCCCAAAACTAATTTAGCAGGACCACAACAAAGTGATTATCAAAGAAGATGCATCTAAGAAGACAAGGGATGAAAGAAAAATAAAAAACTACAGTATATCTGTGTGTGTGTGTGTGTGTGTGTGTGTGTGTGTGTGTGTGTGTGTGTGTGTGTTTTGGTGCATATATGGTTGTAGACATTTTAAATACATGAGAATTATATATGTGTGTGTGTGTGTGTGTGTGTGATAAGTAAAAATGCAGTAAACACAAACTCCCTTGTGCTGTGATGAGATATATTTTGGTTTTGGTCAAATGAAGATACATTTGGAGTAATTCAGATGCATTTGCTACCTACTGGCCAAAACAATAAAACCCCTCACAATTCTCGCTCGCGATTAAATGGTGTTCACATAGACAGCTTCAATTTTTGTTGTGCGACAGGTTATATTCCGCTGTCATGTCGATGTTCGTGAATCCTGCCATTATGTCTCCCCTGTAACAGTCAGAATTATAACCCTCGATGCATGAAATTAGACAGTGGCCCGTTCCTGATACACCGAATTTTCCACACTGCTCTTCAGGCGCAGGAGGGGGTAATGAGAATCCGTGTTACTTGGAAGAATCCATGAAATTTCGTGGTAGGCAAGTATTTATTTTCACCTTAGTGAGCAAGTCAGACAAACGTTATTGGCTCATCATAATTGAAAAAGGTTGGGTGAACCTCACCACCACCTCTACCCCTGGCTGGAGAACGAGAGAGAGAGATAGAGAGATGGGAGAGAGAGAGAGAGAGAGAGAGAACAACGTGTTTGTTTTCACTTGCTTATTGGCTCATTAATAAAACAAAATATGCACTCGTCTCTGTGAGGAAAAACTCAATCCTAATAATCCGTATGCATTGCAATTATGATGCACGTCCTTATCGTTAATATGCAAATCAATGACCTTTAATAGACATAGTTATCCATTCCTTTTCTCAAATGTGATTCTCCTCTCTCTCTCTCTCTCTCTCTCTCTGTGTGTGTGTGTGTGTGTGTGTTTTCATTGCAACCCTGTCTCCTCTGCTTGCCAAGAGCAGGATAAATGGTTGATTGACAATGCAACTGATAAGGAAGTCACGAAACCAAGAAGTAAACAATTTCTTAACAGCTGTCCAAATGTCTTGGAGCCCCAGAGCAGTGTTAATTATAAATATTAATTGGGGCTTTGTATAAGCATTCAAGAGACAGGTCCTTGGGGTTTCCTTAAACCCTGTCTTCTCTCTTCCACTCCCTGTGTTTCTCTCTCTCTCTCACCTTCTTTTGCCCTCACTTTTTCTCTGTTTCTCTCCTCCTCTCTCTCTCCTTCACTCTCATTTACTTTCTCTCTCCTTGACTCTCTCCCTCTCTCTCCCACTCTCTCTCTCTCTCTCCCTGACTCTGTATCTCTCTCTCTCTCTCTCTCTCTCTCTCTCTCTCTCTCTTTGAAAGCAAGCCAAGGCCATTAGAGGAAAGGTGCATAGCTGTGGAACTTGGCTTACTGGACACCTCAGTCTAAGCCTTGCACAGATATGCCTGGTTAATCCACCAATCAAATCACACACACTTCAAAGCCACTCACTCACAAACTGGCACAGAATGTGTGTGTGTGTGTGTGTGTGTGTGTGTGTGTGTGTGTGTGTGTGTGTGTGTGTGTGTGTGTGTGTGTTGTGTGTGTGTGTGTGTGTGTGTGTGTGTGTGCAATATGTTTGTAAGTATTTGTGAATACATAAGGATTATCCTTTGTGTGTGTGGTATGTCTGTGTGTGTTTATGTGTGATGTATGTTTGTGGTTGTGGTTTGTGGTTTGAGGTTGTCTCTCTGTGAGGCCTTTTGTTTACCTGTGCAGACTAATCCATCGTGCTGATCACATTCCCTGTCGTCGCATTCACAGTACTCTCCTGACACGTACCACTCCTGCGGTGAACAGATGCATCTCCCACAGTGGCAGGACCCTGACCAGACACACACACACACACACACACACAGAGAGAGAGAGAGAGAGAGAGAGAGAGGCACAAAACACTGATAAGCTTTTAAAACTACAACCAAACAATCATAAATCACCAGTGTAGTGTAATTTCCATACAGTGCTATAGTGGGGAGTAAAGCCAGACTACAAGCGTCCATGAGCTCCTGGGCATTGCTCTGTGGTTCGCAGGTGCCCTCTGTCAACACAGTCCCCTTATGGCTCTAGATACCATAGTCAAAGTTAAGTGAGGTATTATATATACATACGTATAAACCTCTATAAGTAAAATACTTATTCTTTTATTTATTTATTCATTTATTTGTCTCCATTCTAGTGAGAAAATGACCCATCAGCAGGTTGTCCCTAAACTAAGGAATGTTGGATAAGGTAATGAGAAACCTGTAAGAATGCACTGTAAGTGTGTGATTTAATCATGCAGGGTCAAGGACAAACAAATCGGTCCACTAAGGTTGTTTCATTGTGATCAACACATGAGTATGTTTAGGGTTCTGATGTTATGAAATGTCTTGTGTTAGGTGATATAATGTTGAAATAATGAATGTTAGACTAGATGTTGTATGAAATGAAATACTGTAAACGACTGTAACCCTCATGTGAATGCATGATATTTTTATGTAACCCAGGGGTGAAGGATTTAGTATTCTTTTTAAACTATTGTTCATGGTAGTGTATTTCAACAGATTTGTAATAGTCGTGCACGATCAACAGCAAAAGAAGGTAAGGGTTTCCTGTTTGAAAATACCCCATGTTGAAAATACCCCACTGTTTAGTGGGTGAAGATGACCTGACAGGCAGATACACCATTCAGTAGTGAAAGCTCAGGAAGGAGGATCTTCAGCTAACTACAGACAAATGCCAGAGAACAAAAAAAGAGAATAATTTCCATAATAGTGATTAACAACAACTAAATATACCATGTGTTTCACAACGTTAATATTATGACGCAAATACGATTTCATCAGGGCATCTTTTTATCTTTTCAATTTCTGGGTTAACATTGTGTACTGGCCTTGGCTTAAGTCTCTGTTCTTTCCGCTAGTTCTAGTGCATAATACCTCAATAATGCCTCAAGTACACATGTACACACATGCATGTACATCAATATACCCATAAATATATAAAATATAGACATCACAAATATACATACATACATACATACATGTGTTCTTTAGAGCATACATTGAGGTATAGTGTACACAAACATGTATGTTTTTTTTTCCCCAGATGGCAGTTGGTGGATGAATGCAGACAGAACAGAAGAGTGTCCTCTCTTGACTCCAGCCTCTCTCTCTCTCTCTCTCTCTCTCTCTCTCTCTCTCTCTCTCTCTACCTCTCTCTCTCTCTCCCTCCCTCTCATATAAAAGCATATAAGAGGCTGACCTGTGCACACAGTCTCTTTCAAGAGCAGAGCGGACAGGAGTCGGAGCAGGATAATAAGGTGTTAAGTGTTCGGTGCAGGTGGTCAGCAGATATGTTCACCCTCACCCTGGACCACCAATCCCCCGCCTCCTCCCCCCTCAGACTTTACCCCTGCCCTCCTGGGCTTGGCCTAAGGAGAAACCATGGCTGTTCAATTTCAGCTATTTATGTCAAGCAGAGACCAAAAGAATCAATGTTTAAAAGAGGATAGTTCCCTGGGCTTGTGTCATGGGGAGAGCCCTAGAAAAAGTATGTGTGTGTGTGCGCGTGTGTGTGTGTGCGCGTGCGCGTGTGTGTGTGTGTGTGTGTGTGTGTGTGTGTACTGTATGCGTGCGTGTGTGTGTGTGTGTGTGTGTGTGTGTGTGTGTGTGTGTGTGTGTGTGTGTGTGTGCGTGCGTGCGTGTGTGCGTGTGTGTGTGTGTTTGCAAACAGAATAATATGGGGACATTGACCAGAGGTGTGTTCGAATTTGTAAACTCAGGCAAATGTTTGTATACATTTGCAAACAGTTTTCTGTTTGCCTTGAGTTCTCTGCCAACATTTGCGAAAACACTCTCAAACAGTTTGAGGAGGTAGTTCATATTGAACTGTTCAGAGAAAATAATTTCGCCACTGTTTGAACGCACCTCAGAAAGCACAACAATAAAGCGGGGACATTTGTCATTGTGGGAACCTGAGACTGTGTCCCCATAAAGTTGACCACTGTAGCATGTCTATTGAAAAGAAAATCCCAAGCAAAACAAAGTGATGAGGTAGAAAAGAAGAGAGAAAGGGAAAGGTAGAGAGACTTTTCCCATTGATTTTTAAAAATCTGCCTCCACAAGCGACCTTGGGTGTCTTGAAAGGCGCTTTATAAATAAAATGTATTAGCCTGGGTGCCAGCCGAACTTAGTCCCACCCACAACATTTGAGGTCGGGAAGTTCAGTCTGGCATTGCTCCGTCGTGGAGCAACTATGCTCGCCCCAGACCTGGCGGACCAATCAAATCGGGCTTTACGATGATGGACAGGTGAGCAACAGCACCTCGTCTATCACATCATCCGAGCACGCTTAGGTTGATTGATGGAAAATGCATATTATTTCAATGAGGTTGTATTACTGAAAATTATTATTTCTGAAAACTTAAGGCAAAGTTGAGATGAGGAAAAACTCATGGTTTCACTTTCATCAAGGGAAAACAGCATGTTGCATTGACATGTTGTTCCCTCCTTCGTTGGAAATCTCTGATTGACCACTTGTTCAAGGGATTAGCGACAGCCCTTCCCAGCTGTTTATAACATGTTTGTTGCATATCAGTGTTCAACAGAATTATTTTTTAAAACGAAGGGGATATAGGCTATCAGTTTTTTCCTAATAGCCTACCCCACTACGTATCTTTTAGATTTCGCTAATGAGTGTTGTAGGATATATTGACGGCACAATAACTTTCACAAAAGACCAGAAAACAATGTTAAGGCATTTGTGGAGAAGAAGGATGGTTTGTGTTTTCTTCCTACATTTCACGGTAAGCTATTTCGTTGCTCTGATTGGTTAGGTCTATCCAATTGAGTGCAGAGGCATTCCCCCCCTGTATCAGTTGAAACACGCCCCATATTTACGTCCCAATGGAGCAGTATCAGACTCAGATTCTGACTAGAATTTGAGTATGACAACGTCAGGCTAAAAATGTATTATCATTAAATATAATGTATTGTAATGTAATGTAATGTAAAAATGTATTATCATTAAATATATAACATAATAATAATAATAATAATAATAATAATAATAATAATAATAAAAATAATAAAAATTATTAACTTATTATTACTATTATTATTATTATTATTATTATTATTATTATTGTTGTTATTGTTATTATTATTATTATTATTATTATTAGTACTATTTTTATTATTATTATTAATATTATGATTATTGTTATTTGTATTATTGTTATTATTATTATTGATGAAACCATAACACAAACGAGTGCGTTAGCTTTCAGTGTACCTACGGTGTGTGAGGAACACAACACGTTCACACACACTCTCTCTCTCCTCTCTTGTTTCACAACGTTTGAGACCACTTAGAGAGTGAGTGAGCAAGCGAGGGGGAGAGAGGGAGAGAGGGAGAGAGGGTGGTTTAAAATAACATATAGTGACCCCATTGTTTCCCCTCAATTTGCTTTTAATTAGCTTGACGGTGGAAGAGATGTGGGAGTGCGATGAGCAGGCGAGTGCACTGGAGGGCACGAAGCCTTATGACAAAGATCTGAGAGAGAGAGGGAGAGAGAGAGGGAGGGAGAAAGGGAGAGAGAGAGGGAGCGAGTGTCGTGACTAAGTGGGACATGGGCCTCAACTAAGGAGTTATCTCATCAAAATAAGCATTGCTAATCAGTTAACTTGATTGAGGAGGCCTATTCAATGCAGATACACGTGCAGCGCATATGTAGCACCCCCTTTGATGGGTGTAGGGTTAGGAAACACTATGCGACCCTACCCTGGCACCACTTGGACCATGCAGAAATACAGCAGCAGCAAAATCCTGAACGTGTTTCATGGAGAAAAGGTATTAACACTGCAATGCATCTGATTCCTTAGGCAATGGTCAGGGTTTGCTAGTTGACATCAGTGAACATTATTGTTATCCACTGTTTTTCCTTCTCACTAAATCTCATATGGTGAGCTATTCCATCTTTTGAAAATCCATATTAAGTTACAATCATATTTATGAATGTGTGTGTGTGTGTGTGTGTGTGTGTGTGTGTGTGTGTGTGTGTGTGTGTGTGTGTGCGTAGGAGACCTGGAGAGGAGTAATAGTGACTGTGAAAAAGAAAATCAGGTCCCATCTGACAAAGACCAGACATGAATTTGGAAGAGTTTCCGGACTGAGGCTGTCACTGTGGTATATTCAATAGGATTGTGTGGGCTTTGTATTGTGTGTGTTTGTGTGTTTTTTTTATTTCATGGACCATACGATGTGCTCGGCCAAGCTTCTGGCAATGCCTAAAAGGCTTCCCAGGGTCTCTGGGGAACGTGTGCTTGTCTTAGGCAGGGAGGCTGACGTGTGTGGGTGTATGTGCTTGTGTGTGTGTGTGTGTGTGTGTGTGTTTCATGTAAGTTTGCGCTCGTGTATGTGTGTGTGTGTGTGTGTGTGCGCGTGTGTGTGTGTTTGTGTGTGTGTGTGTGTGTGTGTGTGCATTTCTAGTGTGTGTGTGTGTGTGTGTGTGTGTGTGTGTGTGTATGTGTGTGTGTGTGTGTGCATTTCTACGGTGTGTGTGTGTGTGTGTGTGTGTGTGTGTGTGTGTGTTTTCTGGTGTGTGTGTGTGTGTGTGTGTGTGTGTGTGTGTGTGTGTGTGTGCGTGTGTGAGAGCAGTGGCGTCTACCTTTTCCGGAGCACAGGACTCCATCTGCGGTCTCACACAGACTCTTGCTCTCCTCGTCGCTCATGTGGCAGGTGCGGGGGAACTGGCAATGCTTGCCGAACCATCCATCATTACAGATACAGCGGCCGCATGAACAGAAGCCTTGGCCTGGGGAGGACAGACAGACACACACACACACACACACACACACACACACACACACACACACATACTGAGTACATTAATTCTTAGATCTCATTTCTACTCTCTTGTTTTTCATACTAAGTATGTATACATAGTAGTATACATACACTTCTATGTTACAATACACACCAGGAGAAGACCGTGGCAGGATTTGGCCAACACACACACACACACCCACACACATACTGTACACACACACACACACACACACACACATCAATGTGTGTCAATCTACATCAGCCACATACCCACTGAAAGCACGGTTATTAAGTAACAACACAGATTCAAATTGTAAACAGGAAAGGTGGTTGGCTTGTGGCTGTGGATCAGTTTATGGAGGGAAGTGGGGATAGTGTGTCTCTGCTGCAATTCAACACCAACATTTAACCCTTAAAGGTGTAGGTTTTTGAACATTCTAAGTTCCGCAACAATTGAAGGTTCTAAAATTCTATGTTGAATTCAATGAACCCAGATATTCTTTAGAATGTTCATTTCCCAACATTCCTGTCACACCGGTGTGACGGTACTCCTTTAAGGGTTAAACTGGGTGGCTTCCTGGGTGGCTTCCTGGGTGGTGCTCTGTGGTCACTCAGTGCCACAGCTGTGTCCCTGTCTGGCCCTGTGGGACTACCTGTCTCGAGACACAGCTGGAGAGACACAGGGCCCAGCATCCAACCAGGGGATGTCGGAATTCACCTCTATCAGTGGCTGAATGTTAAGACCAATTAAAAACATGCTGAGGCAATTATATGCTTGGGTGATTTTTTTTTTATTCCAGATTCTCATTGGAAGTTATTTCATGAATGTTTTTTATTTATTTATTTATTTATTTATGTATGGGGGTTGAAGGGAATATTTTGTCAAAGCTCTGCTGCTATTGTTTTTGCCACAACAAATTAATCAACATTACTATGATATCTGTGAGCTAGTGAGTAATCTGGGACATTGGAAATGTAAAGACAACTTGCTGACCCTTGGAAGCTCATTAGAAGACTGTCTGAAAGAAAATAATAATGGCTCACTGCTGGAGTACAGCTAGGTTAGCTGTAACTGCAGGATTGATTAGGTCATTGCCTCTTTGCCTCCTCTCTCTCTTTCTCTCCCTAGGCTTTGATAGAGAGGAGCTCCCAGTGCTTTCATGTTGGACAAGAGGAAATTCAATAGGATCAGAGGAGCCTCTGTCTTCCCCTCTAATGCTGCTTATGAGGTGTAAACAAGGCTTGGTTTCACATGTCTGTAGAGAAATAGTGTGTGTTTCTTAAAACTGAATAAAATGAACGTTTGTATACTTTTGCATACTTTTTAATATCTTTCCTCGATGCACTGTACAAAAGACTGTATTTCAGACTTGTGTCTGCGAAACTCTTTGCAATAAATGAATTTAATTGAATTGGAACGTGTCCTCAGTTGACACTGTGGCATGTAAATGTTGGTACCTGGACATTGTTTGTGTGTATGACATTTTCTGTCCACTGTTTTGTTCTTTGTTGCATTTCACATTCAGAATGTGTTGTAGCACTAACTAGTCATCTGTTTGCCAAAATCAAATCCAGCCAACACTTGCTTGTGGTAAACTCTGAGTTTCGAAGGGCAGAGATAAAATCTTGGCATAGTTGGGCAAATGGAAGTGGACTTGTAAAGAGATACACAGGCTCCCAGAGAGGGGCTCCTTATTTGCACAGCGGCTCTTTCATCTGGCTCTGCTCTGACCAGACCACCCCAGCAATTAGATTCCATTAAGTTTGCATGAGGC
>NC_063191.1:13115138-13172638 GCF_017589495.1 Alosa alosa
CAGTTGTTGGTTTTTCAAAGTCTTATCTCTTCTCAAAACTGAGACCCAGAGCAATTTCCTGTCCTGAGGAAAGCCGCGAACACCAGAAAAGAAGACAGAGATAAAAAAGTGGGACATTATTTTTTTAGGAAAAAAACAAAAACAACTAAAGACCTGTATCTTATCCAGCGGTGCACAATTTGCTTCAAAATCGCCTTGCCAAAAGCTTAAAGTCCCTGTGAGATATCTGCATTCTCTCCAGCTCAATCATCATACTCTGTCATACTGCCTTATCAGTTTGATTAGTCCTAACGTAATCTACATCAAATCTATGCAGAATAATTACATTGGTGATGGAATAGTATTTAAAATGGAGAATATCAGCCTGCTAATCTTTCTGGTTTTAATAAAGTAACTGTAACCTATGAATGACTAATGTTACCAGGAAGTTGAATTGAGATATATGAATCGACATTTCCAGAAAGAGAGAGGTGGAAGAAAATGTAACCTCAAGGACTTATCAACTTGATTATTACATCAGCCTTCAGACCTGAAGGTGATCCAAACAGCAGTGTGTCTGTGTGACCCTTGTACAACTGTGTGTGTGTGTGTGAGAGACAGACGTTTTGCCACCTGTCGGTCACTGACATCCGTCTGTCGTTGTGACAATGAGCGACACCCCGTCGGGCATTGCCTAAACCTTTCCGAGCCGATAAGAGCAGAGGAGCTGTCGTGCTTGGGTCCTGTTGCCATGGAAACTGGTGATGTCATAAATGCTTTTTTTGCCTTATTGATTACCCTTCCCTTCCTACACCCCCAACCCATCCCCCCCCCCCTTGTCGTCACAGCACCCGTCATCAAGGGCTGTCTCAGATGTTTGCCTCTGGAGGAGAGGTGTGGCTGATGTGTCACTCTCAGGGAGTTTGGTCTCACCTTGTAGCTGCACAAGGTGAGAGGACACCTCCCCTCCAAACACACACACACACACACACACATAAACATCGTAAGATACATCTAACACACACACACACACACACACACACACACACACACACACACGCACATACGCACACACGCACACACACACACACACACACCACAGTGAGATACATCTAACACACACACACACACACACACACACACACACACACACACACACACACACACACACACACACACACACACACAAAGTCTCCCCTGCCAGAAGTGTGACCACTGAAGAACATAATGGAAAGGCATGAGAGAGAGAGTGAAGTGCTTTCAGACTGCCCCGGAAACCCTCGAACGCTAATAGCGAAACAGAAACAACAGGTACTGCCATGATGACAATTTGACAACAGCGGCAACTTATATTGAACACTGTATTGTGCTATTTTTTGACACCATCCTCTGTGGATTCACCCCCTGACAATCTTTCACCCCCCTTTTAACCACCATTCTCTCTAAGCAGAAACAAATGACTCCATTCCTTTTGTCCACGTGAGAAAGACAGATGTTGAAAAACCCTCGGCACGACAACAGCCACCATTATATAAATGTGACGTTACGGAGCTGCGAAGACCAGCTATGATATATCATTATGCTCACCGCAAGTCTCCCTGCGTGCATAACGATGCAGAATTCTCTCTACGGCGGATGGCCTAGAGGGAGCAAGCTCGAGTGGAGCCGCTGATATCACAAATGCCTTCATTGCATTAACATCCACCCCCCTTAACTCCCCCTCCATGGTTTCACAACGTCTGGGACACACATCGTTGGTAGCGTATTAGCATGGTGTGTGTGTGAATGGGGGTGGGGGGTGCTTTGGCGCGATGACGGGTCCGTCGTTGTATTGCCGTGGTGATGAATGGGTCCCGTGGTGCTCGTGTGCCGAGCTCCGGGGCCCGAGACGGGGAAATTAATTCCCCCTCAGTGTTATTCGAGACGCGGCCATCCAGCATGAGGTGGGGAGGGAAACACCCTCTGGAGGATCCAGGTGAAGCGTCGGCAGGTTAAAGCACCATCACTTCCTCCCCTGGGTGGAACGCCATAATGCCTTTACCTTCACAGCCCAGGCACAGGGAGATCGTTTTTCATTAGCGTAGCTTACGATGGATCTCCACATTTCTGAGGAAGGGCAGGGATGGGTACAGCTGTCTGTCTGAGAGAGACTCTAAGACTGCAAAGTGTGTTTGTTTAATGTAATATTACAATTCTGGACACTGGATACTATTTCTAACACAAACTCAGTACGGGTACATACTGTAATATACACACTATGTAACATACAGCATGGGCTAAACGATTGATTTCTACTGTGACACACATGCTTCATACCTTCCGATGTGTCATATCTCCATAGCCTCTTTGAATGGTTACATCTTTTCAAAGGAGGTGCAGAATGTTCTATGATTCTCAACAAAACAGTCAATTGATGCTATTCGACTAATGTCACAGTTAGTGGAATGACAAAAAGGCAAGTAAGTGATGAGAAAGAAAAGGAAGAAAGAAAATGAGCAAGATAAGGAATTAATTAATTAATCAATTCAGACAGACAGGCCTCCCAACTCTAGCGGCTGCTCGGCCGCGGGCTTTTTAAGGGGAAATAGCAGGCTACACTCTTTCCATTATACAGCGATCCTTACTTTTAGTCCATGACACAAAAGAGAGAAATAGTGAGGAGATAAACACTGGCTTTTCACTCTTGGCCTTTTCGAAACCCTAACATTTGGAAGCTTTCAATCAGCACAGGAAATGAAAGGTCAGCCAGGGGAGCGAGTGACTCAGCACTGTTGAAGGTTCCGGAACAATCCGAAGATCGGTCAGCCATCCAACGCTAATAGCAAAACAGAAACAACAGGTACTGCCATGATGACAATTTGACAACAGCGGCAACTTATATTGAACACTGTATTGTGCTATTTTTGAGAGCTATTGCTAAAGTTACTCAAGGGAAATGTATGTATTCTCCAGCATATTGGCATGAGTAGGTTATCTGTATACTGTAATAATAATGTATCTGTAGACAGTAATAATGAGGGGGACATGAAAACTAGCGTTGTGTGCAAGGCTGGCGTGGTGTTGATGGATGCCATGTGAGTGCAATGTAAGCATCAGTATGATGTTGAGAAAGATGAGTGCAAGTTAAAGCAAGAGAGAAGGTGCCTGTGGGAGAGATATTAACCAGTGTGCCTACAAAAGCAGAAATGAGAGAGAGCGGGAGAATGCCCTTTCTTTCTGTAAGCCCCCCACCACCTATCTTGATGGGGAAACGACAGGGAAACTGTTTTTGCTTTGTGCTCTCTCTCTCTCTCTCTCTCTCTCTCAGTGTATGGGACAAGTACATCCCGATGTGACATTTTATCAGCTTTCTTTAGGGAAATGATGACTGTCCTGTCAAGCTATAATCCCCATGCCCACAACCCTTAGACAGGTAGCATCCAGAGCAGATAATCAATGAAGTGTTAGTCTCTAACTGGTAGCATGTCAGGTTAAATACCTATGAAGCTACCTGCTTTAGACAAGCCACATATTTCTTATGTGCAGTGTGTCATGCACCCCTTTCACACTACTCTGGAATGCAGTAAAAATAGTCTCTTTGAGGGCGCCATTCAAAACAGAGGTGTGGGAGTGTGATTGCAATCAGCGCTAATTCAGAAGATTTGCTCTTTAAGGGATTGCTTGTCATCCGGGGCAGCATCAGCAACGGCATCACTCTGGATACTAGTCAACATCTGTGATGCAAATTGAGGCATTTCTTCTTTTTTTGTTCTACTCTCTACTCGTTCTCTCTCTCTCTCTCTCTATCTTCAGCAAACAGCCAGATTTCTCACTCTCTCTCCTTCACTCTGTCCTCAGCCACTGCTTGGGAGAGTTGATTTTTCCCACATAATTGTTGCATTCAGGGATATTTAATCAAGATGCATTCTGTGTTCGGAGGAGAAATCTATAGAATGCTTCAGGGAAGGGTGATGAAGAATATCACACGGAGTCAGCCATAAGTGGATGTTTCCCTTTCTACGCTACACATTAAAGCATTCCCTCCTTTATTTTCAGACTCTCTCCCTCTCTCACTCACACACACACACACACACACACACACACACACACACACACACACACAGCATTTTTGTGATTACAGGAGGGATGCTGTGAATGCCTCCAAAAAACCCCAAAAACCACAGAGACAATACAGAATTCCCACCTGACAGGGTGCCACATTAAAAATGTAAGACGCGTCAGCCTTTGTCCGCTTCAGAGGCTCAGCAGAGTGGGTCGGGTGGAGCTGGGTGGAGGGGGGTAACAAAGCAGGTGTTTCCTTGAGGAAATACCAGGCTTGAAAGAATGTGGATTCTGTACACTGCAAGTGAGCTCCCTTGCTAGGGAAAGCCCCCCGCTGCTGGTTTGTGGCCAATTCCACTTCTCAATTTTTCTCTCTCTCTCTTCTTATGTCTCCCTCTCACTTTCTCCCTCCCTCCCTCCCTCTCTCTCTCTCTTTTGCTCTACTACTTGCTCTTCTACTTTCTATTTCCTCTCTCGCTTTCAAGCGATTTCAGCCTATTTCACCAGCTAAGGCCCTTATTCTCCCTGTACATTCTGAACACTGAGCCTGATTTGCCATGCTCAACACAGCACACAAAAACTGCAGCATCCTCCCTTAGCGGGCGGCGGCCGCTCCCTGTCTGAATCTCGGGAGAAAAAGGACCCACAAACGCAGGTGTTGTTTCAGCACCTGCTGACAAGCTCCTGGTAATTGAGGGAGAGAGATGTGGGATTGAGGAAAACTTGGGGCAATTACCTGGCGTGGTGGGTAATAGATGCCAGACACCAGACATATAGGTGCGCTGGGGCGTGAAATTCTATGTAAACAGCTTTATAAATCATCATTTAAGAGCCTCTCCAGTGCCTTCACAATGGATCTCACACATACAGCCGCAGACGAGGAGGGACAGGAAGAGAGGAACTGCAGCGATACTGCATTGGACACTGCATTGCACACTGCACTGCATTGCATACTACACACACACACACACACACACACACACACACACACACACATACACATGCACAACAAGAACACAGCACTATGTGTGCAAACAACCTGTGGATGTGGTAGTGTATAATGTACAATTCTTTATTATTGATTATGCAGATGTGTGTCTATGAACACTTCCCTGGAATTAGTTTCCTCAATGATTAACAAACAAAGCTACCTTATAATGACGGCAAATTATTTGAATAGCAATTGATGCTCTAGCAGAGTAATGTGTATCTACCAAATATGTGTTATCCAACCATAGAATGAGTTGAGAATGAGAAATCCATGAGAATGAGAACGACATGCTTTAATACACACAGATAACATTCAGAGTCAGCCTCAAAGTCAAAGTCAAAGTCAAAGTCAGCTTTATTGTCAATTTCTTCACATGTTCCAGACATACAAAGAGATCGAAATTACGTTTCTTCACTATCCCACGGTGAAGACAAGACATATTTTGCCAATTTAGGTCCACAGACAAACATAACATTCAAGTAAACAAAAAAGTAAGTAAATAAGTAAATAAGAGGGCACATATAATAATGAAAAAATAAGAGCAGCAAAATTTGGTTGAAATTGTGCATAGACAGTCAATAAAATACTAGTGCAAAGTCAGGCCAATAAAAGGCTTGGGTAGTTCTGTTTGACCTAAGTAAGAAAGAAAGTGGCATAGTGGTGCAAGTTATGTAAGAGCAGCAGAAGTGTTGTGTTTTCAAGACAACAACACCAAGTTGTAAAGTGTACAAGTGTGCAAATGTGCAAGTGGAGTAGTGCAGGCGGCCATTTTGGGTCCAATGTCCAGGATGTTATGTAGCTGAGGGTGGAGGGGAGAGGAGGGAGAGAGTTCAGCATCCTTACAGCTTGGTGTATGAAGCTGTTGGTGAGTCTGGTAGTGCGGGGAGGCGCAGGCTTCTGTACCTCTTCCCAGAGGGCAGTAGATCAAACAGATTGTGAGCAGGGTGACTTGCATCACTCACAATTTTGGTCGCCTTTGGCGGGTGAGGTGGGTGGTGTAAATGTCCTTCAGGGAGGGGAGAGTGAAGCACCAATAATCCTTCCAGCTGTGTTCACTATGCTGCAGGGCTTTCCTGTTGTATTCAGTGCAGCTTCCGCCCCCACACGGCGATACAGCTGGAGAGGATGCTCTCAATGGTGCCTCGGTAGAATGTGGTCATGATGGCTGGTGGAGCACTTGCTCGCCTGAGTTTCCCAGAGGAAGTACAGGCGGCGCTGAGCTCTCTTCGCCAGTGATGCAGTGTTGGTGGTCCAGGAGAGGTCTTCACTGATGTGCACCCCAGGAATTTGGTGCTGCTCGCGCTCTCTCCACCACAGCACCGCCGATGGTCAGTGGCAGGTGTTGGGTGTGACCTCTCCCGGAAGTCAACAACAATCTCTTTGGTCTTGCTGACGTTCAGCAGGAGGTTGTTGTCCCTGCACCACGTGGTCAGATGGTCGACCTCCAACCTGTATTGAGTCTCGTCGCCCTTAGTGATGAGACCCACCAGAGTTGTGTCGTCAGCAAATTTCACTATGTGATTGTTGCTGTAGGTTGCAGTGCAGTCATGCGTCAGCAGGGTGAAGAGCAGCGGACTGAGCCGCACGGCCTTGGGGCCCCTGTGCTCAGTGTGATGCTGCTTGAGGTATTGTTGCCAACACGTACTACTTGGGGCCTCTGACAGAGGAAGTCCAGTAGCCAGTTGCAGAGGTAGGTACTGAGTCCCAGTTTGTCAAGTTTGCAGATGAGTTGTTGTGGTATTATGGTGTTGAATGCAGAACTGAAGTCTATAAACAGCAATCTCACATATGAGTCTCTTTTTTCCAGGTGGGTGAGGGCTGGGTGGAGGGCAGAGCAGATTGCATCCTCTGTAGACCGCTTGGCTCGGTATGCAAACTGGAAGGGGTCCAGGGTGGGGGGGAGAATGGCTTTGATATGTGACATGACAAGCCGCTCGAAGCACTTCATGATGATGGGTGTCAGTGCCACAGGGCGGTAGTCATTGAAGCAGGATGGAGCCTGTGTACCATGTTAATTGTTCTCTAGTGTGGAGGCAATTGGAAATCGCCATTTTGTAGCAGCAAATTCGAGATCATTTTAAAGTTGCTGCTGGAGGAATTAAAAGTAATTAAGGCTCCCACCACAGTTTAATCATTGGACTCCATTACATAGTCTAGAGCAGGGATGGGCAAACTTTTTGGCTCAAGGGCCACACTGGGTTTTGAAATGGCGGGCCGCACAACCCCCCCCCCCCACACACACACACGACACACACATAAAAAAAAAAAAAAAATTATAGCCTATAATTTAGTATGACAAAATATTTCTTTTAAAATATTAATTGCTTAAAAACACTGCTAATTTTATGCTGTTAAACAAATGTATAAATTATGCACGGTCGCTTTAAGACAGTCGCTTTAATTCACGTTTATTTTTCAATGATCTTCTGCCTGCTACAGTATGGCCCTCTCACACTTTTTAAATGGTCAGTAGTGGGAACTACTGCTGCCTTCATGATTTCCTTTTAAAAGTTTCTTATAAGAAGGAGATATCAATTATCAACAATGACAAGCCAGCTGGAACCTGCGGCTCTCTCTCCCTCTCGTGAGTGCAGCGTTCCCAATTAAATGGATCGCATGTTCACGTTAGATCTGCTGCAAAGGAGATAACTAAGAGTTAACTTAGTTTAACATGATGTTATCTCTATTTAACATGATGTTTTGACATTGACATTGTAAACGTTCTCTAAGGAGAGTGAAAAGCAGTTTGCAGTAAAGCTAACCAACGTCGTCTCTATCGCAGGAAAAAAATAGCGAGCAGCCTGATAACCAAATGAAATGCTCAGTGGGTCGGATGAAAGTGCTTGGCGGGCTGGATCCGGGATCAACCGGATCTGGGGAAACCAGGGCAAGGGTGGGTGATCTCATCCGTCAGATAACAAACTGCCCACTTTGATGCATTTGGCGCGGGGCCTCTTATGCATCATTAAGAGCTGTGACCTCCAACCTCCTCTCCAGGTCAGGCAGATCTGCCAGTACGTGGCTGGGGAGGAGGCGTCTGCAGGGTGCCATTTTGGGATGTGGCTGGGGGGTGGCACCTTCCATTAGAATAGGGATGGTAGAATAGGTGGCGCTTCCTATGGGGGCATCATCAAATCCAACTCAACATGGAAAATATATTGGTTACCTTGGATTTTAGTTATTCATGAACCCCTTAAGCTAATTAGAGGAAAGCAATTGCGACATGTGCATCACATTAGAAAAGGGGGGTGGGGGGAAACAGTTATCAGGACCTTGCACTGCTGGCGTTAACAGTAATGGTATCAAATGTAACAGTCATTTATTTTTCTGTATTTAGTTTGTATTATTGAATCTAAAACAGCAATTCCATGATTCTTGTAATGACCTTTGCATGACCTTGAGAGACGATAGGGCTGAAGTGAGTTGGGGGTTTGGTGGCTTCTAATTCAAGGGCCATTATAAGGACTGGGAGAACCGCAGTGACTGATTTGTCATTTCCCAAATAAGCAGAAGTAAGCCTGTGTCTACTGGAACAAAATTACTGCCGCACAATGGTATTATTGCAGAGGAAGCCTGTTAACACCGCACTCAATTATAGCGAAAAGGCCAGACACCACTGAACCCAAAAAGAACCCATTAGCTCTGCTCATTTACCATGTTACTTCTATGGCCTCGCTGGTGAGAGTGCTTATTTCTGCCCGACCACAGCAGATAACCATTGTTCTCCATGATAAATAAATCTGCTGCTCATTGAATAATGGTGATTGTAAAATGTGTGAGTGTGTGTGTGTGTATGTATTTGTGTGTGTGTGTGTGTGTGTGTGTGTGTGTGTGTGTGTGTGTGTATGTGTGTGTGTGGAGTAGAGGAGTTATATCTAAAGGGAACAGCTCACCCTGTAATAAACTACACCCAGGTTTGAGCCTGTTCAGTGCTGCTTCTCCATGGCCCAATCCCAAAGTCCAGACTCACAGACTTTGCTGCGCGTTCTCGTGAAATTTGTAAGGGCTTAGGGCTGTCCCAATGTCGCATTTCAAAGGGCGTGAGGGTTTGAGTACTCACTTACCGAGCCCTTTCTGTGAGTCTGCATCAGTGCAGACTTCACCAAAGGGCAGCATTGTGACGTTTACCGCAGAGACCATAGGGAAATCCGAACAACTGCACGACACACAACCAACTTGTACAAAGAATGTGGAATCAGGCAGGCCTCTCCTGTGCCTTGGCCATGTGAAAAGCAACAAACTTAAAATTAAAATTCCCAAACCGGCAAGTATCAGCAACATCTTTGTTATGAAACGTCACCATGGTAACATGTGATCTCATGAAGTGCTATCCCCAAACCCAGATTTATACCTATCTAAGCCCATGTGGCCTCACACACTCACTCACTTAGCACCATCAATTAAGATCAATTAAGTCTATGAGTCTTTAGTCCTTAGTCCTCAGGGCTCAGATAGATAGATTATATCTGTGTTGTGTTACTGTAGTATGCTGTCACTGAGGGTCTATGGAGGCTAGATTATATCTGTGTTGTGTTACTGTAGTATGATGTCACTGAGGGTCTATGGAGGCTAGATTACTGTATCTCATTGTCTACTGTAGGAGGCTAGATTATTTTAGGTTATGGTTTTGTTGAATTTAAAAATGATAGAAAAGCGGACCAGGTGTTTTCAAAGGCTGACATTTGCTTCTCTCTATGTGCATGATGTTTTTCTCCTGTAATATATTCTGTGATTAAGTTTTTCCAGTGATTGATATGGCAGGATTTCTTTGATTTCCAGTTTTGGAGGACTACTTTCTTAGCGACACTGACACTGAGTGACACCCTTCTTGCTAGATTATCTTATCGTGCTACTGTAAGGGCACTCTTGCCACTGCCAACACAATTATGGTATCAAGTACAAGCTGTTATCTCAGCTCAGGGTGTAAGGAATATCCAGATAGACCTCATCTTCTGTCTTCCTCCATACTATGACCACATTGTGTTATGATAGGCCTATCCCTGCGGAGTGTAAGCGTAGCTAAATTCACTGTCTGAACACTCAGGTTTAAAAATAAAGGTGTGTGTTTTGGTTTTACACTCTACAGTATAACTACTCTGCCGTCTGTTTTTAGGCATGAGGAGAAGAGGAAATGGCCGCCTCTTCCCAGGAGCCAGCGTGCTTCTCACTGACTCATGTGTGGGAGACTCCACTCTCGCCTGGCCTTAAACTCTCAACTCAATCTCAGTCTAGACGACCCCACCTTTCACAGATTTCTCAATGAGGCACGTTCACACTGACACACAAGCCTACACACATGCACGCAAGCATGCACGCACGCACACGCACACACACACACACACACACACACACACACACACACACACACACACACACACACACACACACACACACACACACACCAACTGTGTGAATTCTTTTTTCACCTTGACTAAAAGAATGTCTAGAGAATGCTGGACTGCCAGACTAATGGGTCTCAGGCTGTGGAAACTACACTAAACCAACACTCCATCTTAGGCAAGTTCACCTCATTAGAAACATGACAGCAGACATTCCTGCGTAACTTGGCTCCACCAAGGACCACATCTGTCAAGACCAAAGGGGGGCACATTGTCAGGCAACATAACATGTGTCTAGCCACACACACACACACACACACACACACACACACACACACACACACACACACCTTAGTTCCTTGCTGATTTTCTCTGTGATAGAAGTTCCAGCTTGTCTATTGCTGAACCCTTCTGTCCTCCATCAATCTCTGGAAGTGCAAACATAAACTAACATGCAAGGATGAGACGAGAAGAAAAGGACCCCTCTTCTAATCTGGAGGTTAGTGATGTAGAGCCAGGGGTGGCAACTAGGACGGGACGACAACCTGGGCTACTAATATTGAATGAAACTCCCTCTCTCCCATGGCAACAGTGCGTATAGCCATTCGTGGCTGTGATGAGGAATATGACCAATTCTCCGAGTCCAGCTCTTTCTTCTGCGGTCACTGGGTGGCAAATTATACCAGCAGATATCCGCTCTCAAGGGTTTTGTGCATGCATGGCACAGTTGGAGTATTTTAACCATACAGTTCAAGGTAGGATTACATTGAAGTAAGTGGATTTCATTGAAGGCAGTAGAGGTAGACTGGAGGTGGAGACACACACACACACACACACACACACACACACACACACACACACACACACACACACACACACACACACACACACACACACACACACACACACACACACACACACACACACACACACACACACACACACACACACACACACACACACACACACACAATGTTATTTACCTCTCCCAAAGCAGGGTAAGTTGGAGGTCCCTCTGCACTTGCGCTGGCTGGCCTCGGCAGAGTACGAGCAGGAAAGCGGATGCTCACACTTCTTCCCTGTCCAGCCCTCGTGACAGTCACACCGCCCACAGTTACACTGACCGTGACCTTCAGCCAAGGAGTGGATAGCAGAGGGGAGAGAAAGAGGAGGAGAGTGGAGAGGGGAGGGAGGTGAGAAGGCAACTAGCCAGATTAAGGCTACTGAGGCCGCAGACTGATCTGGCTTTAGCAAAGCTTTTCTAACACCACAAAGAACCTAACACCTAGGGGCATTTGATCCCCTTTGACAGGCATGGGTATTTGTGTGTGTGTGTATGTGCGTGCATATGTGTGTGCATGTGTGTGTGTTTGTGTGTGTGACTATCTGCCTGTCTGTGTTCTTTTTTGGATGTATCAACCTTGCCTCAGAGGGCAATGTTTGTTGGAAAGAAATGTGCACCACATGTGGAACAAAATATCCTGAAATAAATAAAAATCCCCAGCTCAAGCACCAGACGAACAGCTGGAAAATAGACAGACTCACCATGGAAATAGCTCCTTCTCTGAAGCCATTCTCAGACATTTCTGTCCGTGTAAATTCACCAGTAAGGACAAGGCCAATTCTCACTCCTCTATGTTTTTTGTGTTCCATTAGATTTATTATTTTTTTTATCTCATAGCACATATCACATCTCTAGAACAATAAACAGCAATGCATTTTGAAATTGTTTCCTGGGTTGAAAGTAACTGTGATTCGTGGCTAAATATGAGTTGGTATTCCCCTGTATTGAAAACAGATGTGCAAATGTTCTAATGTTTTTCATTTGGGCTTGGAGTACTTTGTCCAGAACTTTGTTTAGAGAAGGACAAAAAATATTGAGGAAATATATGGAAACATTATGACATTATGCTCTCTGTTTTCAGTCTTTTGACACTATTAAAACACACACACACACACACACACACACACACACACACACACACACACACACACACACACACACACACAAACATGCTCTCTCTCTTTTACTGGCTTATTCCTAACAGTTCCAAGTCAGTTGCTAACTAAATACTTAAAGGTGCTCTAGGTGATTTTACGCAGTTACGCGGTTTCTAAGCTAAGCTTCTAAGCTTTTTAGTCACATACAGCAAACATCACCTCACCATCCGCTAGCTGCCTCTGCCCTGAATACACTGTAAAAAAACACGGCCTCTGTGGACAGCCCAGGCTCCAAAAACAACCTGGTCCAGCCTGGACCATGAAAACATTACAAACTGTTCCAGCCTATCACCGACGACATGCGCATTTAGGAGAGTTTCAATTTCCTTGTGAGGGAGTGGGAGGGAGTAGCTAGCTAGCTGTTTTGTTTGAACGTGAACAGAAGTGACCCAACCCAACATTTAACAACAGTTACCCAACATTGCTTAGAGCGCCCTTAACAAAGAAATGTGTTTACTTCTTATATGGCAACACTCCCACACACTTGATGAAGTAATGCTTAATAGATAATGTTTTGTAATCAGAGGTACCTGGTAACCGGGACAAAAATAGAGGAAATCGCTAATGCTATATGCTAACATGGGAATGCTAACTCTTACCTGAGCAGAAGTCATCAGAGTATCTATCGTAGACGGCATGGCAGCTCCTCTCGTCGCACTCGCACGTGTCGCCATGGATATCTCCCCAGTCCCCTGATGGGTCCACGTCATAGCAGGTGCACTCTCCACACACACAGGTACCTTCCAGCGTAGCACATGCATAGCAGAGAGAAGAGGCGTGAGAATAGAGTGTTGGGCTTTGGTTCTGTTATTGAAACTGACTTTGACTAGAGGGCTCAAAAAACAACAAGACGTCGATGGCAGTATGCTGTCAGTATAACTGTTTATAAAGAGCTATTTTGGTGCTGGTTTTGTCTTCATTCGCTTTGAGCTAAATTTCTAAAATAAGCTACACTATGTGCTTTTCACACCTGCCATCTTAACACACACACTTTCAACTATATTTCTAAAAAAAGACACACGCTTTTAACCAATCATCTTTGAACTCATTCTCGTGTTCCACACAGAGAATGATGAGAGCTGTGAGTATTGAAATAAAAGCTCCTCTCTTACTCAGAGGAAACACACAAATCAAGAAGCCGCCCTGCCCTGTGTTGTTTTGCGTGGCACTCAGGAGGCTGGATTAGACGAGAGCAAAGACACAGTCAGCTGAGCAGTGAAATAAGCGTGGGGACGCTGGGGGGGGGGGGTGTCTCAGCGGGCCGGAGAGCCCCTTTGCAATGGCTCCGTGGACAGAGGGAGACTAATGAGCAAGAGGCTCTCCCAGTCTCGGAGGTAATTTGCAGGCCTGTGATGACCAAGACGATAGAGAGAGAGAGAGAGAGAGAGAGAGAGAGAGAGAGGGATGAGGAAAGCCACCTTCCTTCTGATGTGTTTAAGCACCAGCTGAGCGTGGGCATTGCTGGACCACATTCTAGAGAGAGAGAGAGAGAGAGAGAGAGAGAGAGAGAGAGAGAGAGAGAGAGAGAGAGAGAGAGAGCAAGCCCGTGGGGAGACTGGCCAGTTGGCAACTCAGTGAGAGGAGCAGGATGCCACCAACGTGTCTGATGGCTCAGAAGCAGCCTGAGCTGGACACACTGCAGCCAGTCTTGTAGACCAAGCAACAATATCCAATATCCAAAAGAGATCACTGAAATTCTGGATTCATCTATAGTTCTAACCACCAAAATCCATTAGCACTTGCTGTCTTAGGAACCCTCACCCTGTGTGTTTAAAATATCTGAGAACTCAGCCCTAAATCAAATCCTCAAAGACAGCTGGTTATGAAACTAACTAATCCAATAGCCCCTAATACAGATTATGTTCAGACCACTATTGCTTTCCAACCAGTCAAAAAAATAATATCCAAATTAACAAGAAAAGCAAGACATTTTGCATGGGAGGAATGAAACCAAAAACACAGAACAAATTAGAATGCTATCTAGCCATAAGAAGAGATCATCAACTGCCAGGGTATCTCTACAAAGCAGAGACAGATCCTTAGGACAGGCTGAGTGACCACAGCCAAGCCATAGGGAAAGGCAGACTCACGGTGACCCACAGAGCAAAGGGTATATGGGGAGGGTATATGGGGAGGGTATGTGGGGAGGGTATATGGGGAGGGTATGTGGGGAGGGTATGTGGGGAGGGTATGTGGGGAGGGTATATGGGGAGGGTATGTGGGGAGGGTATATGGGGAGGGTATATGGGGAGGCTATATGGGGAGGGTATATGGGGAGGGTATGTGGGGAGGGTATGTGGGGAGGGTATATGGGGAGGGTATGTGGGGAGGGTATATGGGGAGGGTATGTGGGGAGGGTATATGGGGAGGTAGAACCAGAGGTGCACTTATTTCTATACTGTGATAAGTATTTGCTCTCTTGTTCATTTGATTTATTTTGCATATTTGTACAAATAATGGTAAACTTAAATAGTTGTTACAAATCTTCTGTATCTCTGGACTGTGCTCTGGCAACACTATTTTTTTTGAATGGTCATGCCAATTTAAGCATATTGAATTTAATTAAAATTGAGGAAGTCTGATGAATAATACATCATCCATGCCAGACACTACACTGTGGAAAAAAATAAATAATGGTGATTATTATATATATATATATATATATATATATAGAGAGAGAGAGAGAGAGAGAGAGAGAGAGAGAGGAGAGAGAGAGGCTTTTCTGAAACCACTTATTACTTCTTTTTCAACCCCCCAAACCCAGTATTATTTTTTTGTCAGGTTGGGAGCATTGTGAGTCATGTCTGCATTTTTCCCACAGTGCACTTTTCAAGGCAAGGTGCCAAACTGTTGAAAGCGAAGGTAAGCCTGACTGACAGACGCGTGATATTTAGCCAAACGGCCAGAACGCGGCAGGAACTTTCCCTCAAACACGGAACATGCAATTGAGCAATCGGGGAGAAGAAAATCATATGGGAGAGATGAGGCAAAGTGCTTTTAAGTGGCATCAATTATTAGTATGTCTGGCCGGATGGGACTGGGGAGAAAAAACCAACTGGGCAGTCTCCTCTTGTGCCTCGTGACCCCTGGAGCTATTAATACGGGCATGCAAAATTAACATTGATGATGGACGTTTGCCTCTCCGTCTGTCTAATGTTCAACTGAGAGAGCAAACCATGGCCACAACAAGAACATTTCCTGTTTTCATAAGGAACACACGTAGTAAAGGAAATCTATATCTGTCACATTGGATAACAGCATCAGCATCTGCTAAATTGGTACATATTTTAAGAAATTCATGTTTAGATTGACATGCCATAGATGCATCTCTGATGCACAACATATTGGCTACAGGGATGGATTACTGCCAGGGGCCCAAGGGGTCAGGGGGCCCTGAAGCCCAAGCCTTTGCATGGAATCATTGCCTCAATATCAACAAATCAGGATGTAGGCTATGAATCTGATTGAATTTAGTATTGGCCATCCCCAAAATGCACCAGAATACAGGAAATCACATCAAACAAATTTTAAACATTCTGGGGGAGGACCCCCAAACCCCCCCTCCCACATATATGACAATAAGTGGAGGGCCCTTAATACATCTGGGCCCAGGGGCCGAAAGTTCATAATCCGCCCATGATTGGCTAGTACATTACTGGAATGTCATTTCCTGGACTGATTTATAGTATGCCCACAAGTACCCTCAGGTAACAAATACCCCCAATGCAATTTTCCATGGAATAACTCAACAACCGTTACATCCAAGTACAATCAATGTACCATGCACAATTCATATTTTTAAAAAAAAAATAGATGTTGTCAGTGGTTTTGGGTTAAGGTTTGAACAGAATAATGTATTACGTTTAATAATGTGAGTGTACTGTAATAACGAGACAACTCGTTATACTCATATACTGTATAATGGTACTCAGCTTGAGAGGCATAGTACTCTTGCTTCGCACATGCATGGCACAATCAAGCTGATTGCTCAGGAGCTCCACAACCAGCAGAATACGCTTCCAGCAGATGTAGGAGATGAAACTGTCAGAGCACATTTGAATTTGATTGTGTGTGTGTGTGTGTGTGTGTGTGTGTGTGTGTGTGTGTGTGTGTGTGTGTGTGTGTGTGTGTGTGTGTGTGTGTGTGTTTGTGTGTGTGCATGTGCATGCATGCATGTTTGTGTGTGCGCGTGCATGCGTGCGTATTGTGTGTGAGTGTGTGTGTGTGTGTGTGTGTGTGTGTGTGTGTGTGTGTGTGTGTGTGTGTCTGTCAGGGACTGCATGGTAAAACCACTCTGAGATCCACTCCACAGGTTGTAAACACTGAATAAATTCCAGCACTGTGTACAGGCGTGACTCAAACTGGCAGCGCCAGGAACACACACACACACACACACACACACACACACACACACACACACACACACACACATACACACACACACCACACACACACACACATGCCCACATGCACACACACGCACACATTGAAAATACGAGAGCAGAGCCTAGCCGCTTCACCAGCGACGGCTCTCCCGATTCCTCCATACTGACCATAGAGCCTCCGCAGCCTTCTGCAGCTCAGCGGCTCTAACGCTGCCAGGCTTCACAGAAAGCCTCTGCAACACACTCTGAGCGGGGCTGAGCTGGGTTTTCTCCACACCTACTGAGGGATGCTCCAGCAGATGGGAGATGCTGTCTGTCTATCCTGTCATCCTCATGCTCATCCTCTCCCTCTCTCTCTATCTCGCTATTTCTATATCTCTCTATCTGTTTCACACTCACTCATCAGTCACTCTCCTTCTCTCTCTCTCTCTGTTTCTCTCTCTCATCCCCTCACTCCCCGTCTCAGTTTCAGTGATTTGGGACTGGTGCCAGTGCAATTCCCTCTCTCTCTCTCTCTCTCTCTCTCTCTCTCTCTCTCCTCTCTCTCTCTCTCTCTCTCTCTCATTCACACTCATCAGTTAATGCTCCTCAGCCTTGTCAGAAGCTGGTTTAAAGTGCTCCAGTACTTTAGTCCTCAGGACCCCCCTCACCCAAACATAAACCTCTCTCTCTCTCTCTCTCTCTCTCTGCCTGAAGAGTAAACAGCATGGGGGTTCAGCAGAATACTAATGCCGCTTTTTATGGTGGAGGGTGCACCCAGCACCCGTAACCGCCCATAAACAAGGATGCGTTCGAATCAAATCATGATCTTGTGTACATATTCGTGCAGTGGCATTGGAGTGTATTGATATACTGCATGTTTGTAAGGGCAAACAGAAAATGTTGCTGTCTTAGGAGCATATCTGGGGGTATTAACAAAAAACCCAGGCAGGTTGTGTACACAACAGGCATACAAATAAGGTAGGATGATGAGAAAATTGTATTTTACACTTAGAATAATTTCTACTACATACATATGATATTTATACGGTACCAATACTCTCACACCATGTTTATGCATCAATTAACAGATCTGATGTCTGTGTGTGTGTGTGTGTGTGTGTGTGTGTGTTCAGTGAGGAAGCAGTGGCGAGGAGAAGGGTGTAAGGCGGACCTCTGTTGCTGCAGATCTTGCCATCTGGTGATGTGCATCTCCGCTTGCTCTCCCACGGGCTGATGTCACACTGGAATTCACATTTGTCTCCATGCCAACCAGCTGCGCAGTAACAGTTTCCACAGTAACACTGTCCATGCCCTGCAAGCAGAATGCGTTTAGTGAGAGAGAGATAGAACGAGAAAGAGGGGGAGAGAAGGATGGATAAGTTAAAGGGACTGTTTCATTGTTGGAGTTGTTTACTGTCTTTTGCTTATACTTCAAATGTCTAATCACCAGGCATAAAATATTTATTGTGCATTTTGCACTTGGTGTGTGTTGTTGTGTATATTTGTCTGCTATGTCTCCCTGTGTTTGTTAGAGAGAGAAGCCATTATTATGGGCAGTCATTAATTGCATACAGGGCACATTCTAGGTTTATTAATTAAATGCTGTGGAACATTTTAATGACTTTCTTTTCACATAAAGCACCATTCAGGAGAAATGTAATGTGTTTTCCAAATGAAATTAGGCAGTAGTTAATTAAAGTGGACATCCAGGGACTGCACGCCCAGAGGGAGCATTTATGAGTTACCTACCGACCTGAGGTCAATGAGCAACACCAGGTTCATTCCAATTACATTTCCAATTAAGCCACCAAAAAAGTACTAAACCCGAAGTTCCCCATACAGAGCATGATTGTGCTAACTAAACTGATTACACACCAATAACATACAAACTTTGCCAGAGTTGTGTGGTGTTTTCATAACTCAACACAGAACCCAGAATATAAGGATATAACCTGTAACATCAGTAGCAGTAGTTTGGCTAGTTAGTTAGTTGCTCTATTTCACATGAATATTGCTATGTATAAAAGCATTGACAAACCAGAAGGGCGCTCAAAAAGGGGTTTCAGATATAACCTCCGGAGTATATGCGGAGGTTTGTCAAACGGAGGTCTTGTGTATGCATTATGTAGGCTAAAGAAAAAAATTCTATTGTGCGAAGGCTAATACTTGAAGTAGTCACGTAAGTGTGCATAGTTGAAGTTGACCTACAGTATTTGTACTGTGAAGAGTGCATCTCACAATGTTAGCAAAAGCGAAACAAAATGTAAGCGTGCGCTCTCTTAGTCTGAAATTCCTAAACTGACCAGGTTCTACCTTGGCCCTTCTGTCAACTCTCCTGAAAAACAGGGCGGTTTTGTGCAGTGCTGCTGACAAACCAAACAAACAACAAACAAACGGACATGGATGAACTCATAGGTACTTGTCAAACGGACATGGATGAACTCATAGGTACTGTTCAAACGGACATGGATGAACTCATAGGTACTGGTCAAACTGACATGAATGAACTCATAGATACTGGTCAAATGGACATAAATGAACTCATAGATACTGGTCATGGTAACATTAATGAATCAATAAAGAAATAAGTGTAAACCACCCATGGGGTCCTATCTACAAGTAGTGTAGTGCATTTGTCTTACATCCCTCTACCTTGGATCGGGGCTGCAGAATGTGTGTGTGTGTGTGTATGTATGTATGTATGTGTGTGACTCAACCTCTCTATCTGGTTTCCCACAACTTAGGTCCCTCATTGCTTGCATCACACCTCAGAACATATCACTGTCAACACAAACACTGTCACACATCCTAAATGGCTGCCTTGCCTACAAAGAAATGTACATAGCACGTCATAACAGAATAGTAGACCTCATAGTGAAAGACATATCAAACCATTTTCCACCCTCAGTAAGAATGTACAAACATTCCCAGGTAAAACCATCCATGTTTCAGCACTGTTATAGTAACTCTAATACTTTCTCACACCTGGTTGCCAATACGCCAGAATCATGTTGCTATTATCAATGAGGAGTTCAGTGAGGTGTACATTTTGGAGGTAGGCTGCACCTTTGATTCTAGCACGGAGGAGGCTTTCTGCACCAAGGTAGTTAAATACCAACCACTCCTTTAGGTGCAGACTACTCGTATTCATATTTGGTAGCCTAGGACACGTACACAGGTTGGTAGTAAGAGGGCTGCAACTACCTGGGATGGCCAAAGGGAGGGCTAAACAGCTTGCAAAGTACTGTGCCATATCTGCTATTATTGGCAGCCGCCACATATGGCGGAGACGTTGCTACTTATACCCTTAAGAACTGAGTATTGTGCTTGTTGAGTGAGAGAGAGAGAGAGAGACTTTAAGTGTGTGTGGATGTGTGTGTGTGTGTGTGTGTGTGTGTGTGTGTGTGTGGTGTGTGTGTGTGTGTGTGTGTGTGTGTGTGTGTGTGTGTGTGTGGGGCATGCCTACCTCCACACATCTCTCCAGACTCGTCGTCCAGGCACTCGCTGTCGTCACACTCGCAGTAGCGCCCGTTGATCAGGCCCTTGCCGTCGGGGTCACGGCACACACAGCTGCCGCAGTGACAGGAGCCTGCCGGGCACACACATGTGGCCTCAGAGAGGAAGGGCACCAGCAAAACACACACACACACACACACACACACACACACACACACGCACACAAACACACACACACACACACATATACTGTATACTGTATACACCAACAAACAGACACACTCTCACATACATATGTGGCCTTAGAGAGGACATGCACCAGGAAGGCACAAATGCCACATACAGACACACACACACACACAAAGACACACACACACACACATACACACACACACACACACACACACACACACACACACACACACACTCATTCTCACGCGTGCACATGGAATCTCAGAGTAGATGGGCACACAGCAAGTCGCGTGCGGTCACATGCACACACACATATACATAGAAACGCACACAACACACACTCTTATGAACACACATGTGGGAGAGGACCTTCAGAGAGGACGGGCTCCAGCATGTCACAGACACACACACACACTTACTCACTCTCATGGACACACAAGGGGCATCAGAGAGCACGGGTGGCAGCAAGGCACACAGCATGACACACACACACACACACACACACACACACACACACACAGGCATAAACCCTTGTGCACATCTGCCAACCAGCAGGTTCCTCAGCCTCCCATCTCCTACCCTTGTCCCCCACCCCCACCCTAACCTCTTCCTCCTGCCCTCCTCCTCCCAGCGCTGGTGGCTGGGGCTAGAGCATGCCGCTGTGCCTCTGTGGCACGGAGGTTATCCACAGGTGGCCTCCTCAGTGCCGCCGCGTCAACAGGGAGCCAGCCGCACAACATCAAGAGATGCCACTGCTGGGACCGGGGACAGGATGAAAGCCCTGTGTCTGTCTGTGTGTGTGTCTGTGTGTGTGTGTGTGTGTGTGTGTGTGTGTGTGTGTGTGTGTGTGTGTGTGTGTGTGTGTGTGTGTGTCTGTGTGTGTGTGTGTGTGTGTGTGTCTGTCTGTGTGTGTGTGTGTGTGTCTGTGTGTGTCTGTGTGTGTGTGTGTGTGTGTGTGTGTGTGTCTGTCTGTGTGTGTGTGTGTGTGTGTGTGTCTGTGTGTGTCTGTGTGTGTGAGAGAGTTTATGTATTTATATGTATTGAGAGTGTACTGCCTGTGAGCTGTCATGTAAAGAGGTGGGTGGATGTCTGTTTGGCTGTTTGTTTATTTACATGTACATGCACCATGTCTTATGTCTTGAGGGCACCCTAGGGCCAGAGTGGGGAAGCTGGACTTCCAGGTGAAACAGAGAGGAGGAGGAGCAGGAGCAGAGGAAGAGGAAGAGGAGTTGGATTCAGATGAGGGGGGCAGACTCTGAACATACTCTAGGTGGGACTAGAGAGCATGAGGGTTTCATGAAGGGTTTCTTGGTGTTTTGGATGCCCCAAGGTTGGGTTTTCAGGATTAGGATTAGGATTAGGTGTCTTTAGGAAGGCACTAGGGTTAGGCATGGGTTAAGGTTAGGGTTGGGATTAGGTTTAGGATTAGGATTAGGATTAGGTGTCTTTAGGTTTAGGTGTCTTTAAGTCAGTGTCTGGAGGCATTGGTTAGGTTAAGTTAGGGTTGGGATTAGGTTTAGGATTAGGATTAGGTGTTTTTAGGTTTAGGATTAGGTGTCTTTAAGTCAGCGGTGGCAGCGCTGCCTGGAAGACGACGTTGGGAGCATAAAACACCATCGAGCAGCATGAGGACACACTGATGGCTGGATGGGGGCAGTGGATGGATATATGGATGGATGGAGAGAGGCTGATGGGTGGAGTAAATCGCTCAGTTGGAGTGCCGCCTCACCTGCGTTGGAGCACACCACCCCCTGTGGGTTCCGACACAGGTCTTTGCTCTTCCTGTTGGACAGGCTGCAGGACTCCTGATACTGGCAGGCGTCGCCAGACCAGTCCTCATCACACTCACACTTCCCACAGTCACAGGTGCCATGACCTGTCCGGCAGAGGAGGGGAGAGAGATGACCGATAGTGTATGTACACACGCACACACACACGCACGCACGCACACACAAACACAAACTACACTTATATGTACAATACATACACACCAACACATAACACGTTGTAACACAAACATATACGCACATGTAACAACTGTCCCCCCACACACACACACACACACACACACACACACACACACACGCACACATAGAAGCTATTGATTATTTTGATTACAATATGAAAGCGCTTTAAATGCAGGTGCAGGAGGCCTCATGGTCCAGTAATGTGAAAATAGGAAGGCAGAGAAACTAATGAAAGCTCGCAGATGGAGCTTGCAGGCTCAATAATACATTGATTTTGTCATTAGTTCCAGATTTGGGTGAGATTTTGGGAGATGATGTGAAGGGCAGGGTGATATACAAACCATTAACACTTACCACGCCTCTGTGCACATGGCACTGGAGGGGATACCCCATTAGATGAAGTGTGTGTGTGTGTGTGTGTGTGTGTGTGTGTGTGTGTGTGTGTGTGTGTGTGTGTGTGTGTGTGTGTGTGTGTGTGTGTGCATGTATGTGTGTGTGTGTGTGTGTGTGTGTGTGTGTGTGTGTGTGTTTTTGTGTCCATTCTAGCTAAGAACAGACACTCATCTTTTCATACTGATGGGCACAGTGTGACATGCACCATTTTTCTACAGCTCAAATCTATAACATTAATATCAAAATAAAGTGCAACGACATTGTGTACAATTCAATCAAGCAACAGCCAAATACACCAAAAGCCATCATATAGCATTTTTGAGGCCTGCAGATTACAGGCTTTCAAATTCCACGTTCATCTCTCCGGGTCAATGATCTTCAAATCTGCTGGTATTTTGTGTCAAGGATGAAAAAAATGGGAGAAAAAATCATGAGCATTCTAAAGCACTGTGATATATTTAAAGAAGGCTCTCAGGTCATTGAGCCAACGGGAGGAGAGAGAGAGAGAGAGAGAGAGAGATGCCGCGGATGTCGAGAATCGGTGGCAGGAGTGGGGATGCGCCTTCCTTGAAACAGGGTCAGGCTAATATGCTTAAGCGCTTCTGACACCAGAAGACACTTAATTGACAGTCAGAAAAGACTTTAATCCGACCCAATCAAAGGGGCTGAGACGATACCTCCGCCCCCTCCACCTCTCCCGTTATGAACTGATTATGCAATGTGACAAGGCAGAATGATGAGAGAGAGAGAAAATAAAAGAGAAAAAGCCAAACACATCCCTCCGTTCTCCCAAATTTCTCCCAGAAGAACAGTGTGCTCTTTAAATCTTTTGCCCTCTGTCCTCTGCCTTTTTCCTGTTTGCATATGGTTTCCCAGCATCAAATTATAGCATGCTCTCATCTTCTGTCTAATTTCCCCTTATTCTGCAGTGTTTTTTTTCTAAATAAATAAATAAACAGAATGCACTTCCTGTGGACAGTGCATTTGCTACAAAAAGCTGATCATTATCCATCAGTTTTCTTAGAGAAAATGAGGAAAGGAAAACTGAATGCATCCAGCGTAATGATCAGATCATCTGATAGCATGTAATAGCACATGTACAGTTCCACACATTTCTACACATTTACCAAGGCTCTCCTGGGGCGTTCTCAACCGCTCTCTCATGCAAGTGTGACGTTCATTTCAAACGGCCAACCGCTTTGCTTTCACGACACATCTCATTACTGAAGTGAGGTGTTTTGCTAATGTGCACATTTACAGTATGTTGATTTGGTATCATCAAAGAAAAGTATAAAATATGTTAAACATAAAGTGCATGTTACAGGTTTATGATCTTAATGGTTGCAATTCAGTTTGCAGCTTGGCTGGATGTCAAAGTGTCAGGAAATTAATCAATAATTTCTCCCCTAGCTAGTAAAAAAGCCTTTGCTGTGTTTTTAAGAATAATAAAAAAGAGGCTTTTTTTGGATTACTGACAAAATAGGTAGAAGGTAGTATGCAATGTCTTTTACTAGAAGAAGATCACATCATGGATTACACAAAATGGACACAAAAAAGGTCACATGTTGCCTATTTATGCATATGCGTCTTTGTCAAATTTGTGGACCCAGAAGTATGACTTGACATATCATATCAAAAGTCTTTCAAGCGATGGCATAAAACATTTGTTTATCTTATTGTTGTAGACTGCTACAAAAAGCTATAGATTGCCAATGACCTATACATTCAAATGCCTATTGATCAAATATGTGAAGCATGAAGTACGTTGTAAAACACTGCATGGGTCTATACTCTGCGGGGTAGGAAAAACTCTTCAACTGCAGAACCACACGAAATGATGTCAATGTGTTTATTCTGGACGGTCAATGCCAGCTATTTCATACATTTTATATTCCCCCAGTGCTCTGATATGTTGACACAGTATGGCGTCCAACACCTTTCAACAGCCTTGATCCCCTCACATCCCCTCAATTACTCTGTAATGCATGAGAGAACTCCTCCATATTTAGCAGAGCACCCAACCCACATTGTATAATCCTGGTCTCTCGTTCCCGTCTCTCTCGCTCGCTCACTCTCTCTTTCTCTCTCTTTTTCTCTCTCTTCCTCTCTCTCCTCTCTCTCTCTCTCTCTCTCTCTCTCTCTCTCTCCCTCTCTGTCTCCACAGCTGCCCTGGAGTGTGCTCATAATGACTATCTGATGCCAGGTGCTGATCTGACACGCAGAGACAATCACGGGGACGAGTTAATTGGGCCCTCTCTCCGTCCCCCTCTGCAGGCTCTGAGAGTGAGGGGGCCCTGCTGCTGTCCACTGCCTCTCCCTCTACCCGGCCGCCTCCAGGGCACCAATCCACACGTCAGCTCCAGGCTGCCTGTGCAGTGGTTGTCAAGGGCCCTCTCTCTCTCTCTCTCTTTCTGTGTCCTTCCCTTCCTCTCTCTATCTCTCTTTCTGTGCCCTTCCTTCCATCTGTCTCCCTCTTTCTCTCTTTCACTCCTTTTTCTCTTTTCTCTGTCTCTCTCTCTTTCACTCTCTCTATTTGTCTAATTTTATTTTCAAGGCTCACATGCCAATTGTCACAAAAAAAAATGGCATTACTTGAGGAACATTTTCAAAGTGACGCCATTTCTCTCTAAGCAAAGAATGGTGCAGTTTTTAATAGCTAGTAGGCTAGTCTATTGCAATACCCATCCATTCTGCTCTACCAAAGAATACAGTAAATCAACTACAATAAATTTTACATTTTGCTGCACAGGCGCGGACTTAGGCCATACACCTACTTTAAAATCTTGCTGCTAAGTTTTGGCATTGATTTTTTCAAATATTTTATTTTTATTTTATTTTATATTTACCAGACTACCTCTCAGGAATGCCTTTGGTTTATGATCGAGCAAGGCCTCTCAGACCCTCCAGTTCTTTTCTTTTTTAGCTGTTCCACAAAGCAGGACAGAAAAATATGGAGGCACTGTAAACCCTAATACGCTCAATAAACATAACATTTTCGAGGTAACACATTGCCCTAAATATTTTATGTTATGTATTGTTCAATAAACAAACAAATTAATGTCAAGTGTACGACATGTGCCAAATAGTAATGCATTATGAATTTTAGTACAATAAACTAGTTTTGCATGTTACAACAACGTAAACTTGCGATGAAAGAATACCTTCAATGTATGTTTATGTAACTTATAAATATTTACTATTTCAACTTGAACTTTTAGTTAAATGAGCATAAAATGTATTTTTAATTTAATTAATAAAAGTTCATTAGACATTTCTCATAGTTAAATGTGTTTATATATCTTATCAGGGGCATCGCCAGCCGATTTTGCCGGGGCTTCAGCCCCGAAGGTTTCGAGTGTAGCCCCGAATGTATTTTGCAAAGTTGACTAACAAATATGAAACCATTATGCGGATCATGCATTGGAACTGTGAGATGAAATGGACCTATTTATCAAATATAAAAGCAGGACACGGGTTTCCTCTCACTCTCCTTCATGCAGCAGATCTAACTTGAATGTTACCTTACCATCATTTGGAACGTAGGCTGCTTAGAGCGCGTGCACGCACGACAGAGGGAGAGACAACATACCCCAGGGCTGCATTAGTCTCTATCACTTGCACTTCTCTATCACCTTGAACCACAATTTGATTTCAAGTACAAGTATAAGTATAAATACTCTTTTGATCCCGTGAGGGAAATTTGGTCTCTGCATTTATCCCAATCCGTAAATTAGTGAAACACACTGCACACAGTGAACACACAGCGAGGTGAAGCACACACTAATCCCGGCGCAGTGAGCTGCCTGCAACAACAGTGGCGCTCGGGGAGCAGTGAGGGTTAGGTGCCTTGCTCAAGGGCACTTCAGCCGTGCTTACTGGTCGGGGTTCGAACTGGCAACCCTCCGGTTACAAGTCCGAAGCGCTAACCAGTAGGCCACGGCTGCCCCAATGTTCAGGATAATTTTATTAATTACTGTAAATTTGCCTTGGGCATAAAGGTATACGATTATAGTGTGGTAAAAGATAAGAAATGCAGACAAAAGGGCATTGAAGTGCAAGCGACATGGCGCCTTATTTCAAACCCTTTTCTGTTCTGTGTTTAGGTATTTAGATCTACTAGAGGGTTAAAATATGTTTTATCTGTTCAGGTACATCTTTTTCTGTTTGGTACCTGAACCATCTACCTGTTGGGAGCAGTTTGCATTCTGAGCCCAGGACACAGGTCACAGGTCATAGGTCAATGATGACCCTAGAACTCTATAAAGCATTTGGAGGGAGGGAGCCACCATCACTTTCATTAATGTACGGACCAGGCTACCTATCTTATTTTTAAAAAAACTTAACTGATATGCTGCTAAACCAAGCTCCATATCTCTAACAAGATAGAGTAAACTCACTCTGATAAACCCCAAACACTCTGAGACTTTGCACACTGAACTCAACTAAACTTGGATGATTCCAATATGTACACCCACCCAAGTATGATGATAACCCTGATGTCCTGAAAAATAATAGTGTTTACAATGGCATGATGATCATAATGGAGAAGGATGTGTGACCACAGGAAGAAGTCTCCAATCAGCGGTCTGGCACTGTCCTCAAGCTTTTCTCTTAAACCCCGCTCTGTCTGTGGCTATTGAGGGTCATCTTCCCACCCCTCTGTCTCTGCTGGGCGTTTGATGAAGGGCGGTGCGTGAGACAGCAAAATCCCACGGCCCATGAATCACCCTAAACAGCTGTGAACCAAATTAATAGGTGATGTCTCCTTGCTTAGATGCGGTGTTGATAGTGGAGCGGTGAGTCACTTCTTATTGCTAATTTGGGGGTAGGGTCGTGATAAACGTCACAGCATGTTATTCCGGTCTGAGTTTATTCATGCATTTATTACTTTTTTTTAAGCCAAGTGTGGCAGTTATTCTAAACAACATAAAATATATTGTTGGTGACAAGGCCATAAACATAGTCTTTATTTAGAGTGGTTCCACCGCAGTGTTATTAATGCGAGCTCTTTATCAGCAGAGATAAAGTACCACCAATCCAACACCACTAGATACTTCAATAAAACTACAGCTACACTCGTCAGGGAGGGACATCTAAGATTAGTTATTATACGTAGTGATGCAAGATATTTATTTTTTGAATATTAACTCTCATAGGGAATCACTAAGGATTGAGGGAACCACTAATAATGGCTACTAATAGTCTGAGTACCGGTACATGCATAAGATGCAGATTTAGGTGTTTTTAGCCAACATCATTTCATAGAAGTGGTCTGATTATTTGTGGGAAAAGCATACAAGCTGCTTGACATACAGAATATCTAAGAGTAAGACTGAAACCAGAAAACAGAAACTTATTAAGATATGCTCGAGCAGAGACACGTGCTGCAGTGAAAATGAACTTGGTAAGAATGTAATGGCAAGTCGGCAGGCCTTCTAAATTCTAATCCCTTAGACATTCACATTGTGAAAATGTTTATGACATTTATGGCCTATATTGAATTTAATATAGGTTTGCAATTAATTAATACTGTGGCCTTATGCATCCAGTGAGATATTCAATCTAGATCTTATCATGCCCAACTAAACAGCATCAAATCATTCCTAAATCTCCATGCATTTAATTCAGAGATTGGCTGCAGACTTTCAAAGTGCCAATTACATGTCGATGCAGGTCTGCTCTCAGCCTGTGTTGTAGAATAGATTGATCTGATTATCTACCAATACATAAAGATAACTGAATTACAATCAATTCCCTAAACTGCCAAGATTAATGACTGTTGGCATATTCCATTATAGTTTTATTGCAAATTAGGAACATTGTTAATATCAATCACAGAACTGCAAAATCCTCTGCAACACCCTAGCCACAACTCTGTCTGACGACTGAAACACAGAGAGAATGGATTGGCCATGAGGTAATTTGTGGACTGGTGCTGGGAATTTATTTTCTTGATGATGATATTTTTCTTCCCATTTTGGGTTTGTTTAGCCAGTGATATAGCACTGGCTATATATATATATATACACATACATATAAAAATATATAAATATATGTCTAAAACAAGCCTGATTTCAATAGGCAATTATCCCCCCTTGTTATTCTCTTATTTAGTGATGTCAGGCGTGAAATGACTGTGCGGCGGGCCAGGTTCTACATGAGTGAAGAGGGAGACACCTGTCTGGGGTAATAACTCTCTCTGTGCCACACTCACAGCCAGGGCACGCGGGCGGAGGAGGTGGGTGAGGAGGCGGAGAGGGGTGGAGGAGGGCAGAGAGAGGAGGAAGAGGAGGATGATGAAGATGAAGAGGAGGAGGAGGAGGAGGAGGTGAAGACAAACTTCCCCACTCTGCCAACCACTCTGTGCTAAATTAGACCCACGGTCGCACACACACACACAGTGGGACAGAAGAGTAGCATTACTGCATATTTAAATACACATACGCTGGAAAGAACGCGTCAGAGGCTAAAGAGAGGTGTTAGATGACCCAGAGCCTCCACACAGGCTATGGAACAAATTGCGCAGCATGGATCACACTGGGCGAATGTCTCCGTCGCTTAATGGAGGGTGACATTTAGGGTCCAGTATTGGTGCTCCATAAGTTCCAGGTTCCATATTTCAGACTGGGCTGTTGAAGAGGCGTTTTCACCGTCCACAGAGATGGTGTAATTGGATTTATCGGTGGTTTCTTAGCCCCCTGCAAAAAAAAGACACGGGCAACCAGGGGGAGCACTCTCGCCTCACTCCCTGCATCTCAGATCTCAGAGCAAAGAGCAATTTATTGAGCCCTGCTCACTACTGAACTGAACTGTATGTTGTTTAGCCTCCAGAGATTACGGACCAGGAGGAATGCAATTGGGTAATGCTCTTTGCCTTTATGTACTGTAAGATGCCCAGCAAAAACCACAAGCACAGGCCAACCCAATAAGTCAGTGTTTGCACACAAACCATATATCAACCTTCCCATGGGAGCAGTGAACATCTCACTAACCTAACCAGACAGATCTATAAACTTTTTAAAGCAAAGACCTTGTGTTCATCAAACAAAGAGTTGGACAAAGATTCATGCACAATAAAAACCAAGCTCATTCAACTAAGTGGCCCTATAAATTGAAATAATGAACTTTCAGAGAGTCTAAAATGTCATTGGACAACATCCCAACATCCGATTCAGGGTAAAGATATGGATTTGATTCAGAATAAGATGCTGTTTGTGACCTTGCGTTTTACCAGGATGCACCTTTATGGTCTGAGCACTGAAAGTCTTTCCCTTTCCAAACAGCCTGCACTTGGAGTAAATGAGTCTAAGACCGTCAGTTCTTCACTCTCCACTGTAGAATTATAGTATAAGTATATACTTTTTTGATCCCATGAGGGAAATTTGGTCTCTGCATTTAACCCAATCGGTGAATTAGTGAAACACAAACAGCACGAACAGAGTGGTGAACACACACTAATCCCAGCGCGCAGTGAGCTCAACAGCGTGCTTTCGAGCAGTGAGGGGTTAGGTGCCTTGCTCAAGGGCACTTCAGCCGTGGCCCACTGGTCGGGGCTCGAACCGGCAACCCTCCGGTTACAAGTCCAGAGTGCTAACCAGTGGCCCACGGCTGCCCCTTAGATGGGACAAATGTAAGGAGGGACAATAGAAAAAGTAGATATAGACAAAAAAAGATATCAAGACAGTGACTGCAAGTGAGCAAGAGGGAGAGAGTAAGAGAGGGAGTGAGAGACGGAGGAAGGGAGAGAAAAGGAGAGGAGAGAGAGAGGGAGAGAGAGAGAGAGAGAGAGAGAGAGAGAGAGAGAGAGAGAGAGAGAGAGCAAGTCTGGGGGAGATTGTGGGTTAGCAGTCGGTTCAGCTGGCCACCTCAGTGAGGAGGATTTGATGGCTAAATAGCAGTCTGAGCTGGACACACTGCAGCTGAGGGACATGCAGTCACCAAGAGAGAGAGAGAGAGAGCAGAGAGAGAGACAGAGAGAGAGAGCAGAGAGAGAGAGAGAGAGAGAGAGAGAGAGAGAGCAGAGAGAGAGAGCAGAGAGAGAGAGATGTTATAAAGCCCTAAAAAGCCAAGAGATGAGTGTAAAAACAAGTCCCCTCATCCAGCTAGTCCTGAGACTCCCACATACTAATAGTACAACTAACACAACTAATAGTCAGCCTCAGGACTGAAACAACAAAAAGACAAAATAAACTTCAATGTTATTTGGCCCTAAACAGAGAGTACACTGTGGCAGACTACCTATCCACAGTCACTGATACCAGACAGAGAAAAACCTTGACCAGGTACAGGCTAAGCAATCACAGTCTGGCTATTGAGAAAAGGGCAGACACAGGCAAACCTGGCTGCCCAGAGAAGACGGGCTGTGCACCAATTGCAACAAGGTGCCATAGAAACTTCTTGGCTGAATGCTGCCAATGGAAAGACATACGAGATCAATTCTTTTCCTAAATTCAGAGAAATGCATCCAGACCTTCCCAACTTTAAGGATCTAAGTCTAAGAATACTATTAGGCGAGGGAACAAAAAAGTGCAAAGAGTCGCAACATATATAGATGCTGGGCCATAAAACAAAGGGGAGTCACTTCATCAGTGAAGCACACAAAAAATCCTCAATACACACACACACACGCACCCGCCGTTGCAGTAATGTATGATGATGTTTTGTTTTATGTCTTCACACTACTACGCACATGTATGCTTTGGCAATACAAATTGTATTTTTTTTGTCATGCCAATAAAGCCAATTGAATTGAATTGAAATGAGAGAGCAGAGAGAGCAGAGAGAGAGAGAGAGAGAGAGAGCAGAGAGAGAGAGAGAGAGTGAGCAGAGAGAGAGCAGAGAGAGAGAGAGAGAGAGAGAGAGAGAGAGGAGAGAGGAGCAGGGAGCGGAGAGAGCAGAGAGAGAGAGCAGAGAGAGAGAGAGGGAGAGAGAATCCAGACCGGGGTTTTAGCACTCCTTTATTAATGGAACCATTACATATACCTATACAGTTACATCATTATAACACCCCCTCAACCAAAAGGCTCACATCCTCCTACCAACTAAACGAAAATCTATCCCAATTACACCTTTAACCCCCACACACACACACACACACTCACACTCACACACACACACACACTCACACACACACTCCCCACCATATTAGAGAGGGAGTGAAAGAGAGCTGGAGAGGGTTGTGAACTGAGGAGTTTGTGGTCAGATACCTACTGACTTTCCAAACAGTCTGACATACTGACATAAACTATATAAAAAAAAAGAAAAAACACAATAAACACCATCTACCACACACACACACAGACACACACACACACACACACACACACACACACACACACACACACCAAACACATCTTGCCTCAATCAGAAAAATAGATTTTTCAACTTTGAACAGGAAACCGACTTTTTTCAGAACTTAAGAAAAGATCCAAAAATAAGTCCCATAAAAATGACAAATCCCTGTGTCTCCTACTGTCGTCATCACTAAGACAGATGAACGTGATAAAAACTCGCTGCTGAGCTGAGACACTGGGGAGCTGGTGGAAGTCTGAGTCACTGGGCTCCTCTGCTACATCTTCTGGGCAGCTGGCGGAGGTTCTACCAGCGTGTGGCCAGAGGTGAGCTCCTCTAGTGCCAGTGGGAGCCCAGCGCTCGGACCAGAGCTGTCTCTCAGTGAGGAAGTGTCACTGGAGGCCCACACACACACACACACACACACACACACACACACACACACACAGACAGATAGAGAGGGGGGGCAGTGAACTGTCTCTAGGTAGTGTGTCGCTAGAGGCTTTCACAGCTCACAGTCAGTCAGCCAGCCAGGAGAGCAATGGCAACAAAGAAATTCTCCAGGCAGGTGGGAAACACAAGAAACACAGCCACACACACACACACACACACACACAGACGCATTACCACACACAGAAAAAGAGGAAGGAAGGAAAAGAGGAGAAGACTGAAGGAGAGAGAAAAGAGTGAGAGATAGAAAGAACAGTGAAAGAGGCAGGGGAAAGGGAGGGGGAAAGGGATGGGAATGTGCATCGGTGCCCAGAAAGGAGAGAGAAAAGAGGGAAAAGTGAAAGAGGGAGCAGAGAGAGAGAGGGAACAAAGAGAAGAGAGGAGAGAGGAGAGAAAGAGGGAGAGAGCAGAGAGAGAGAGGGAGAGAGAGAGGGAGAGAGGAGAGATAGAGGGAGAGAGAGAGAGAGAGAGAGGAGAGAGGGAAAAGAGAGAAAGGAGAAGAGAGAAGAGAGAGAGAGAGGGAGAGAGAGAGGGAGGGAGAGAGAGGGAGAGAGAGAGGAGAGAGAGAGAGAGAGGGAGGAGAGAGGGAGAGAGAGAGAAAGAGCGGAAAAGAAGAGAAAAGAAAATGAAAACTTCCTTGTGGTCCATTTAAAAATCCCGAGAGGGGAGGGAGAGAGAGAGAGATCACAAACAGGGGCAGGAGGGGGCAGGAAGGGGGACTTGCCACGTCTCTGCACAAGCAGTGAGAGTGAAAACAGAAGTCCTGAGAGGAAGACCAGACGCGGCATGTTGGAGAGGTTATGGGCAAGTACTCCACTGGGCAGCACAATCACATGGCTCCACAGCCTTACTGTATCCCATGCGTGGTGCTTTAATGGTTTTACTTTTCAACTTCTCAGTTTCAAAATCTCTACTGGCATGACACATTTGTACAAACCAAACATTTTCAATGCATTTTCAATCAGTACAATGCTTACGATACTAATGGAATGATGCACAATGCGGTACAGATGTAATTACAATCACAGGCACAACACTGTGTGAGGGTTGTTCTCTTGGACCTTTTCAAAATCGCAGACAATGAAAAAGCTGTAGGGACTCTGAGAAAAAGAAAGTAAAGCGTTACACGTTACATGGAGATGCTTCAGTTGCATGGGGTGGGGGTGGGGGTGCTAAATACCAGGTGATGAACACACAGCTGGTGGACAGCTGCAGCCTCATGCCTAATCTGTCACCTCTCTGGACAAAGAGAGAGAGAGAGAGAGAGAGAGAGAGAGAGAGAGAGAGAGAGAGTTCCTTGAAATGGTCTGCTTTAAAGGCTAGTGAGCCAGAACCCATGCCCTGTGAAAGAACCGTGGCTAACACTTTGATTTCTGGGAAAACCCCAGCGTTATGTAACATGTCACATAACAGAGCTGACCGACTGCAGCTACAAAGAACACCCTGAAAAGTACCTGCTCATGGCCAGCCCGACTCAGTTCAAAGGCTGGAGTGTTTGATGTATGAGACTACAAAAGTGCACAAAATACTTGAACTAACATGACAATCTCACTTGTCAATCTCAACTGTTTTGCTTCAGGAATTTGCAGGGTCATTGTGTTCCTACACAACTGAACCGTTTGATATCCTTGCTGTAAGCACTTTCCCACCACTGAGTCTATTACACTTAGTGAAAACAAAGAATTTTATGATCTGGGTTAGAAATTGCGAAACACAGGCAGCTTTTATAACTCTCAACTGTGCTTGAGATGGGTATTTGAGAAGCAATTGCCCTTGTTTTCATCTAGAAACCCACAATGCCTCTGTAAGTTAGCTGTATTGGCATCTCTGACATAGGTGCTCTTGGGAAAACCTCTCTAGGGCTCTCTTGAGCATCCATACCTGGCCCTTATTCTTCACTCAACTTACTGAGATGCCTATGGGTGGGACATTGGCACCCACTGTTGCAAAGTTTGACAACTGTTACATCACTCACAGCAGTTTGTAGTTTAAAAAAGAAACAACTGCTGCAAGGTCCTCACAAAATTTAATGGTGCTGGAACTTATTTACAAAAAGTGCAAAAACAAAAGTTGTACTGTGTTAAAACGAGAGCAAAATGTTCTCCAGATTGTACTGAAACAGCCCCTTCCACACCCTTCCCGAAGTCAAAATAGTCCCTTCTGCACCTAAGGCCCTTCTAGATGCAATAATGCAGCATTTTACTTGACTAATACTACAAATCAGCTGTGATATAGCACTGTACACAACTCTAATGAATAGCCTCTACAACGAGACACGACATGGAACCTAGCTTGTGTGAGCCAAACATATGTTTTCAGGAGAGGCAAGAGTGGTGCGTGTACTCCCCTGCCAGGGTGGAATCATTCTCCTGACTGAGCGCAGAAAGGAAAGGTTTGGACAGCCGACAGAAGGATTTCAGAGCATCAGAAATGCTGTGGATGTTCAACACACCCACATAGGCTGCTCTCAAACACACACACACACACACACACACACACACACACACACACACACACACACATACTCAGACACACACATACATATGCACACAAATAGATAGATCTAGCTTGTGCCGGAGAACATGCATAAATGCTGTCTTTCCTTTGTCATGTTAAATTATCACGCAAAGCACGGCGGATATACTAGGGGTGAGCTACACACATTATGTGGTCGACACATGATGGCATAACACATAACATAAGTACCCACATTGTACAGATAACAATGGCAATGGCATCTAATTCTTCTTTTAGCATGTCAACGTGAGCCAAATTGGCTACTTTGCCTCCAACTAACTAATGGTTGCCATCTGGCTGCAAGAAGTGATGTGCAGTGGTTTCCTCTCAATAGGTACTAAATAGCCTTGATGCTTTCTGAGGGAAAAAAAGGAAAAGAGAGAAAGAAAAGGAGGGGAAAAGTCTGGCTCCAGATGTGTCCGCCACTCGCAGTTTATGGAGATGAGAGTAAAGTGTTCAGAAGTGATCAGAAAGCAGTGGAAAAATGCACTCTCTCTCTCTCTCTCTCTCTCTCTTACACACACACACACACACACACACACACACACACACACACACACACACACACACACACACACACACACCACAAACACACACACACACACACAAACACATGTCTTTCTAAAGCTAATGAGCTTTTCACAGGCTTCACAACCTGTCTGAGAGAATACATCACTCATCCCATGTGCACATCCACACACATCTTGCCTCCAATACGGACATCATCACCATGGATAGGAAAAAAAAAAAAATAACGGAAGAAAACACTGTTGGTGGAACCAAATGGATCAAGGCGTGGGGGAAACTGAATCAAAACAGTGAAATAGCTACAGTATGTCAAATCTGTCAGTCTGTGTTTGTCTTGTTGGTGGTCCCAATGCGAAGCAAGCTAAAGGACAGTCATGCCTTCCTATGTGATTTGGTCTCATCCAGGAATGCTTAGAGGTGTGAAAAGGGCTGGTTTGGATGGTTATAGGGTGTGAACACAGTGCCAAAAGGGTTACAGATTAGCTTCAAGTCTGCAGGGTTTACTGGGGGACTGTGCTTTCATAGTTCTTACCTGTAAATGCCTGGTATATTATACAGGGGCAATGATGAAACGTTTACAAATAAATGTTCTCATACATTGTATATCTAAAATGTGTATGAAATGCACAAAAAGACTGTAATGTTATATTGAGTTTTTGTCATATTTTGGCCTCATCTAAATTTTGCTAATCCATTATGATAACAACTAATCAGGCATTTGCTTTCGCCCTCACAAATATTACTTCTCTAACATTTTTAGCCATTCTTAACTTTGTTTTGATAAGAGCTTGAAAAACAATTACCGGTATCCTTTAGTGAAAAGAAAGGGATCACCTGATACTTATGTTTTTATTTCTGAACGGTGCAGCAAAAGACTAACATTTTGATATTCATCAGAGTCCAATTATCCTTATCAACAAAATGTCTATGCTATAGATAGATAATTTTTATTTTTTTATTTTAGTGAGTTACAAAAGCCTTTCTCTTAATAAAAAAGATACTATATACCTCCCTCCAAGCTGGAAGGTCAAAGATTCACCCTGTATTTCATTACCATGCCACAGTGGCTGGCTATCAAGCATGACTCTTTGCGGATGTCGTCAGCAGTTCAGGTAGGCCCCTGTAGACGAATGGTGGGCGTCCCTGAGGGATTCAGAGGGACGCATCCGTGCCTAAGAGGGCTGTGCATTCATGCTCATAGAAACCAAATGGACTTCTCTGGGCCCTCACTTCTTTGAGGACCAAGTTCAAAGCCTCACTGTCCGGCCGAGCCGAGCGCAATGACAATGTGCGAGAAAGAGAGGAAGAGAGAGAGGAAAAGAGAGGCTGTCTGTCAATAAAAAAGCACATCTTTGAAGCTACAGCTCGAGTGGTGCGCTCTTGGAAGCCACAATGCTGCAAAGAAACAATTCTCAACAAGAGCTCTTTGAAAAGTCTGAAAAATCTGTGGCCGCTTGAATGAGAGCACTACTGTGAAATTCAAATGAGCTCCCTGTAGCTAATGACATGATGAGAGGTGGAGGGGACATCAAAGGCCTCCACCGGAAGCGGAGGGAGGCTATGAGTGACTTCACGATGCCTCATTTTTCATCAGACAGACAGCGTTGGGTTGCTCTAAGTGATGAACGTGAGTGTGGTGATGCTAAAGGGCCCTCACTACCCTGCAGCCAACTTGAGAGAAGCCTTGTTTTCATATGTTACGTTTATGAGAAGATGGGTTTTGTGTGTGGGGACATTTCTGTGCAGATGTCTGTTTTTGTGATTGTGACTATGCACAGACATGGGCAGTATTTCAATTATATGTATTTAAAATATGTATTTAATTACTTTAGCGTATTTTGTCATTTGTATTTTGCAGGATTGGAAAAACTCAAATGTAGTTTGTAACAAAATACTTTGAGGGATTGTATTTGAGTATTTCAACCACGTAAATACTCAAATAAGCCAAAATGTCATCACTCAATTAAATATACTACCCGCTATAACCATGACAATAGGCAATGCTTATCATAAAGCCAAAGGCCAGAATCTTGGTGAATCTGGTTTTAAGAATAGGCTGGGTGCCTGGAGATATCCTTTGGCAGTTCCCTATATTCAACTGTAAAGTTGACCTAAACATTTCATTACCTTTTTTGAAGAAAAGCATGACATGTTTACCCATTTTCCATTTTCCTTGCTGTGGTATGCCACATTGTGACCAACTTAAAAGTGTTAGATCCAACTTTCTTCTATTACGATCCACTCTGAACATGTGTAAAGTTGAAAAAAATGAAAAGAAAAGTCAATTGTGGGAGCCAAAATGGTCAACTTTATCACCCTTCTGTAAGGACAACATGGGGTGTAAACCAAATTTGTTTGTTTATGTCCATTTTTGTCACCCTGTAGACAACTTACAGTAAAGCCCCTTAGAACCCCTTAGAACATGTCAGGAAGTTGAAAGAAACTAAAAAAGTAACTAGGAGCTTGAATTGTCAAGTGCTACAAGACTAAAATTTGAAAACGATACAGATAAGATACTGAGGGAGAATTTTAGGACCACGGCCTTTGACCCCATGACCTTGAGTACCTAATAGCTGATGTTCATTCTTACTACAGGGCAGTATTAAAACTTGGATTTGACATGAGGGTTTATGTAAAAGGAGTAACATCCACTGAGGTGTCCTGATATGCAGAAATAATAAGAGGAGACGGAGACCTCCCGGAGTGGAATTCTCTCCCAAGTTTATTCATTCCGTATATTGGGACACCTTATAGGTTGTTACTCTGTTTATGCCCCATGTTGCTAGTAGGCATGCATTTATAGCACAACAAGGGAAATGTAGTTCAGTTTAAAAAGAGGTTACGGTTGTTGGTTGTTGGTTATTGGTTACGGAAAATGATGGTGGGTAGTTTGCTTTGTTACAGTTGATTCCACTGTTGCGAAGCCTTTTTGTCAGTTCAATCATTGTTTACATTAATATGGGATGGTCATTAAAATTTTTACCAGATCTACTTCATAGGTGCCCCAATGTACAGAATTAATAGCCCCCTGCATGCCAGCCAATCAAAAATAGTATTTCTTGTCTCTTGGGGATACATTTTCAATAATATGCCTTGTTAGTATACCATGATTATTGTGTGGGTATTTTTGTATTTCCAAATGACTAATTACTTGTATTTTAATTAAATATTAAATACGTTTCTCACATCAGTATTTTGTATTTTATTTTGTTACATTTCATGAGCCAGTATTTGTAATTTGTAACAAAATAGTTGTATGTATTTGTGATGTATTTGTGCCCACCTCTGACTATGCACATATTACCCTCAGGCCCTTGCTAGCCTGCAGGACAACTTAAGAGGTGCCGTCTTCTTTCATATGTTGTGTTTATGTGAGTATGTTTTTAGTTGTGTTTCTGTGCAAATTTCTATCTGTCTGAGTTGTGACTATGTACTGTGCTTACTCTCCTTTTGCAGGTTCTTGTCAGAGGGAACACACACACACACACACACACACACACACACACACACACACACACACACACACACACACACACACACTCTCTCTCTCTCTCTCTCTCTCTCACACACACACACACACACACACACACACACACACACACACACACACACACACACTCTCTCTCTCACACACACACACACACACACACACACACACACACACACACACACACACACACTCACACACTCTCTCACACACACACACACACACACACACACACACACACACACACACACACACACACACACACAAACAAAAGCACCTCTGTTATATCACTCACCATTGCAGGTCTTGCCGTCATATGTTGTGCACACCCAGTCGTGGCAGTCACAGCGTGGCCCATAGAACTTCCCCGGGTCAGTGACTTGACATATGCAGACGCCGCAGTCACACTCCCCCCTCCCACTGCAGATCAGGCCATCTGGAGTCCTGCAGCGTCTCTGTGAGGCTTCAGACGAGAGCCTGCACTCCCTTCCCACCTGCCTAAAGAGGAGGAGGAGGAGGAGGAGGAAGATGAGGAAGAGGAAGAGGAAGAGCAGACCACTTATATATCCTCCACTTAGTTACTAACTATTTCAAAACTAAATTAGGTTCACCTGTTGGCATCGCTCATTGCTCTCCTAGAGGACGGGGGAGGATAAATGACAAGGTTACGCGGACACAAATCCTGAGGAATGCATAAACCCACTGAGACATATGGAAAGCATCTGCATGTTAATACACTAAAGTCAGTTGTGCTGTTTATTCTTTTGACAAATATCAAAATGCTGAATGCTCATATGAAATACATATGGGAAGGGCCAACATTTCAATATATTGCTAAAGTCAGTTGCTGATGGGCTGTAAGCTCTTTTTGACAAACGTTCACTGCTAAACACAAATGTGGTCTGCAGTAACATGGCTTTAGAAGGCTGCCCAATGAGACAGATTGCATTTTATTGCTCATGACAAATTACACACACCAATCTGCAACGACACCATAGGAAGTGCTTATTTAGGAAGTCTTACTATGCAGCAGGGGCTTTATTTTACAGTAAGCCCTGAAAAGTGAAGAGTTCCCCTTTAAGACAGAGCCCATTTGAGGTGCATGGTGATTGGAAACACCATCCTAATGACAACCAGACTCTCTCTCTCTCTCTGGGCTGTAAATCTCATTTTGGCCGAGGAGAGGACTCTCTGGTAGAGAGTCCAAGATATTGATGGATTGTCCAACATTTCAGATAATTTCTCAAATTATTCATGTCCTATATTAAGTACCCATGTGATATCCTATTTCAGGTCCTCCGTTATTATTGATAAATTGAGCTCAATTTATTGATTTTTCATTTCTAAACCAAAATGTCTGTTTTTTTTTTTTTTTTGAACTTGTCCGAAACTCAAGATAAAATGGAGCCTATATCACATAGTAAATCACTTGGACATTGCACTCCACATCTATATATTAGTCAGAACATCACAGTGACAAAACTTTCAAAAACTACAACATCCACATGTGGTACACATTAAAGTGTGTCTTTGTTGATTTACTTTGGATGTCTGTACACCATGTGGCTAACTTGTAACACAATGTGCATATCTACCAACAAGCTGATATCTGTGATTATCTTTCATATTTATGAGTGATGATTAGATTTCAAAACAAAAGAAAGAATACTTCTGGTGAGTAAATAAATGACTCCATCCAAGCTGTTCTCTAAAGAAGTTTGGCTTCCCACAAAACAGACGTAGAAGCAACAGTTTTATTTGGAACTCGAGCGGAACAAGGAGTTGGATCCAAGTGTGCGAGCAGCCCTTCTAACTAGCCTCAGGGGTAAGAGGATGATTGCTATTCTCCGACCATTCAAAACAAATAGCTGTTTCTTTGCCCTGTCCCGACACCACCCACAAGGAACTGTGGAATCCCCTCTGACAGACATTCCACTCTCTCCAGCTGGACTTTGAGCTTATAGAGCAGTAAAAAAGAACTGCTCCACAAAACGGGCCAAATTAAGAGTGTTCAAAAACAGACCACCCATTCCATGAACATTTGGAATACCCTGAATGATTGAACCAAACAATCATATCAGACCATCATAACCGTATATTAATCTAATTTTACACTTACAGCAATAAACTCCTTTAGCTCTGACATACAGTACATAGGGAAATGCCCAGTGCTCAACCGATCCTGAAATGTCTGGTTTATTCTTACATAACGCTGGTTTTGTTTACTAACGGTTTGAACGTTTCGCCCTAATTCACCAGTAAAGGGACACTCTGGGTCTGCAGGTTGCGAGGGTGCACCTGCTCGCGTGGCCCCAAAAGAGCTGAGTCAATCCCCCTCTCCCCGTGTACTGTGAACCCCCTTTTCAACAGCTGTTGCAGCCCCAGTAAACACTAGCCAACCTAGACTCCAAAGAACAGCCTGTACGTACAGTGCATCTCACAAACCAGTGGAGCAGTATCTGTACATTTACTATGGAGGACACTCACAAAAGAGTTTGAGTTGGCTTTGTGCGTCGTCGAGACACCAGTGTAACCTGATTCATGTGAAAAAAAGTGGCAGCAACATTTTTACTGAACTGTAGCAAGGCACAGAGAAGAGGGACTATGGATTCCTGCCAAACTCTCAGCGTGTCAGATTGTTCAAGTGAAATCTCTCCGATAGGTGAAAGGAGTTGTTGCTTTGCTGTGTTCATAAGACTCAGTTACAACATACTGTACTCACTTCCAGAGAGTCACTTGAGTGTATAGTTTTTTTGTCAGGAAAGTCATTTGGAGAAGAAAATAGCTTTATGGCAAGGTAATCACTATCAGGAGGAAACAAATATAACAAGCCTTTCCTGTGACTAAGACTAAAATAAAAATCACTGACACCAACCAAACATCATGCACACAGAAGCCTAGATGAGCAGAATTCTTGCAGCTCTGGTGTCCGAAAAGTTGAGCCCGTCAGCAGAAAAGAAAAAAAAACCCTCAGCACTGCTAAGCAGAGTACAGTCAAGAGAGTGAGAGAGAGGGGGGAGAGAGAAAGTGGGAGAAAGTTTCTAAACTGATGAGAAAAACAAAAAAGCCCACGTAACTCACCTTAGTGATTGCAATAAACTTTCTTCAACAGCTGAGAGCAAAATCAGAAGCAAAGAGACTGAGACAGAGTGCACCAAAGCCTCTGCGTGCATGTTTAGATCCCAAAAGAAACCTGGAGTGCAATGCCTTCAGGAATTTCTGCTTTTCCAGACAGGGAGAGGGAGAGGGAAGCAGGCTGGCCAAAACTGGTTGGCTCAGTCTCTTCTGAGGCCAATGGAGCTCTCCATACAAGTGCCTTTGATTAGTCTTGACTTCTGGTACCGGGGCCGGAGTAGGAAAGAGCTCATATGGCAACTTAACTATCAAGGGACACAAGCAGAAACAGTTGTTACAATAGAACTTTAATTGTCTTTACAAAACAAACGTTTTCATTGAAGTGAACTAAGTTATCGGATGTTGTTTGTAATGATGATTATTGTATTTTTTATGTGATTACTAATTGATTTGCATAAACACCTTTGCATTGTGTAGATATATTGAGGCATGTGGCTCCTTATCTTGTTTAAATAAAGAGGAAGGCACATCCAAAACCTACCCAGAGGTGCAGATCATGGCTTAAACAATAGGAACATAGCAGAATAGAAATGACAGAAAAGTATTGCACAATCTGGCAACTTATGCATATTGATTTTATGTATTAGTGTTTCAGCCTGTGAAATTAGAAGGCCTTAAAGGCTGAAATGTCATCAAAGTGAGAGAGGAAGAGAGAGAGGAAGAGTATAAGTAGCATGGCCCAGCAGATAAAACTAAAATGTTCTAAAGCTCTTTTTGTATTTATTGGTAGTAGGTACCAATGGCAAGGTAGGTGGGAACATGGGTCAAAGAGCTCAGAAATCGCTAATGCCTTTATGTATTCTCTGTGCAGCAGCCAGCGCAAGTTTGTTTTAACTGCTTCCCAAAATAGTGACTATTCCCATGTGAATTTTTCAATCAGGGCAAACTCATTCCTTTTCTTCTCAAGGCTTTGAAACCTAAAATGGTGCACCAACTCACATGAAAATGCTCACAGAAAATAGATGCAAGCCTTTCTTTGATATATTTGAAATGTCAGACAACTAACAACGATGCATTTATGTGTATTTCGCTGTAATTTGGGGCCTGTGAATCCACAGCTCGGCTAACCTGTATGCGCTTGTTGCTGGGGACGCGCGTCGCCGCTGCCTGCATCCGTACTGCTGCTGCTGGGATTGCAGCTCCGGCTCATACTACCGCCTCAGTGCTGGCAACACACCGGGAACATACATCTCAAGCTATGGGCTTGAAGACGAAACAATAAGGATACTCGAATTCTCCGTAAGTTGTTTTCTGTCATTCATTTAAACGCTGACATTAAAACGCAGGGAATTTCGTGTCGTGACGTACTGAATGAGAGCTGGTGTGTTCGACTGGGTGTCCTCCAGGAAGTACGCGATAGGTAGTTACCCAGGCCTTTTCGTTTATTACCTGTTCGTTTCATTTTTGCGCATTGAAATGCGTCTTGACAACTGTATAAAACGTGTTTTCTGTATAGACAAGGTGTCTCCCTATTCGGTACAGTTTTATTTTTTGGTGCCCTGTAAAATGTTTCATGGTGACGGTTATCTAATTAGAGCTAGCAGCAGCCTTGCTCTCATCTGTTTCCATAGTAACCCCACTGAAGCAGATGTCGGAGGGGTTTAGAATATCCCTTAGCACGAAGTGTTTCCTACGTGTCACATCCCCTTTCACCAATATTGAGCTATCCTGTGTCACCAGTCTTCATTTACACTGTCTGTTCGTCAGATTGTTAACATTAGTGAAACAGTAAACGTTGCTGTTACTTGCAATTTGCAAAATGGACGTAGGGAGGACAGGTATTGCTGCATCAGTCGGCTGTGGTTTGAGACCTTTTTTTCCATTTCAGCCGTCCATCCATTTCCTTCTATCAATCACCTGTGCATTCAGATTTTATAATCTCCCTATGTTGGCAGATGGAACGAATTAAATGCATCTCCATAAAATGTGCACCATCATCAATAAACCTAATGCACAGAATTAAACAGAGCTGCAAACACAAATCTTATCCATTTAATGGAAACGGTTATCCACTATGGGCTTTGTTATATAGTGAAAACGTCTGGCAACTAAAATGAAACGTTGATGGGACAGTTTTTTTTAAATATAGGGCTAGCCTAGTTTGTTTTTTCTGGAGATGCAGCCTAAATAAAATTCAAAGTCTAATGACTTGTCAAAATTTGTATTTATCTTTTTTATTTACCTTCAAAGTGAAACACAGTTGTACAGCCCATCCAGTGCTTGGTCAAACCATAGCCTACCTATATTTTATCCTATACTTGTCATTTAAGTTGCAGGTCATAGGTCCCAGTTTGAATATGGTATGGAGGTACAAAGACACTTGCACATTTCCTGCTGATTTCAATTTCTTATTCAACATCTGTTCAGAGTAGGCTAAAGCATGTAGGCTAGAATTTGTCTTTAACAAAGACACACATGTCTTACCTAACCAGCTGAAATAGCCCTGTATCATACTTCGCCAGGAACAGGTTGTTTCAGAAACATGGATCCATTCACATCCCATAAATCCATAAACAACCCGCAACAACAACACAGTAACCACAGATGATCTCACCAGTGGTTGTGCAATATGCAGACAATTACAGAGATTTTGTATACTGATATACTGTTACAGACTGAATCAGTATACAGTAGTAGGCCTATCTACTGTATTGGTACATTGCCAAAATACCAAAATTCTTAATGACAAACCCCAGGATGTTTGGTGATCCTTACAATTAATATCCATCCATGGATTCATCATATTTTATCAAATTCCAATGCCACTGATATTCAGGGTCAGTGTAGACACCATTCAACTTCATAATAGTCAGAGTGAAGGAGACAATGAATGATGCGGCCCTCATGCAGTCATGGTTGGAATAACGTATCATAGTTGGAGGCAGGACTTTTACACTTTCTTTCGGCATCCCTTGTACTTGCACAGAAGAAAGGGGGGGATGGTGATACTGAAAAGTTTGGTATGGTTAAAAGCAATTTGCACTGTAATTGCTACACTTAGCATATGTTGGTAGGGATTGGAGGATGAGTGAGGACAAAATTACAGGGTGTAAGGCGCTATAATGTGGGAGTCACTTGCCAGGGACTGCAATTAATTTCACTTTCTGTGAAAGGACATTTTCCCACAGGCATTAGTCTTAGTCAAACTTACTTTGATTTGTTCATATACACATAGCAAGTCTCTCTAAGAATCTTCCAGAAGATAGTCATTCACAAACTCAGACATGTAAGCTTAGGTGTAGGAACATACTTTCAGTTTCATCAATATACTTTTTTTAATCTACAAAACATGATGTGAAAGTAAGTTGCAATAAAACATATCGGTAAATCCGTTGGCTGATGATGCCTTATGATACAGGGTTCAGAGGAGATATGATTATCTGTTACTTTGCACTGCTAGAATAAGTTTCTGTGACTATACTATGACATGACTACAACTTCTTCGTGAGACATTAGTAAGGACAATAGTGAGGATGTCTGTCAGTTTCTACTGACATACTATATGTTATTGTATTACTGGTGAGATATGTATGATGTAATTATGATGGTGTGGATGAGACTCCAAATATTCCATTCATGCTGACATTGTAGTTGATGAGATATAATTTCAGGTTGACTGATTTGATACTGCTGGTAAGGATGATGGGTTCAGCACATTAGCTTATTTGCCTTCTACCCCAGTGTTAGATAAGAGGGAGAGATCCTTATGGAAATTAAAAATGGTTTTACTATGTTTTTTTTGGTTTCATGTTTTTTTGGGTAACCATGATAACCATTGTTTATCACTATAGTTTTAATTTCACTGCAGTTAACCAGCATTACCATGGTCATTAATTATGGTTTTCCTCAGAAGGTATAAACCATGGTTGTCTTCAGAAGGTATAAGCTTAAAGCATGGTTTTCTTAAGAAGAGATAAACAATGTTTTTTCCTAACCCAACTTTGTAACATCATCGACTGTAAAAAAACATAGTAGTTACTTACACGGTTACCATGTTAAAACTAGTACCACAGTCACTATGAAGTGGGATAGGGGGACCATGGTGGTACCAAAGCTACTGGAGAACTATGCATAAACCATAGTACTATGGTTAGGAGCATGGTGATCATCATGGTACCATGGTAAAACCACTGCATTAAAACCATAGGAAACCATAGTGAATTTTCATAAGGGGATACATACCCTTCTCTTCTCTGGGTGCAATAACCCAGTGTGACATTGTTAGCCTAGTTTAGCTTACTTCATTAAAATGCATTTCTTGGATGCAAAGATGCAAAGTAAAAAGCAAAGTAAGATGCAAAGTAAGATGCAAAATAAAAACAATATTATATGAAGACCTTATTTGAATCAAAACTGCATTTCAAACAAATGTAACATTGTTGGCCTTTGCTGACAAGGTGTGTCAATCAAAGATTGTCGTCCATCTAACCTGAACATTGCCATTGCCAACATCAGAAATTATGGCACAATATTTTACCATATGGTGATAAGCATAGCCTATTGTCATGGTTAGTATATTTAACTGAGTGATGAAATGTTGGCTTATTTGAGAAACAAAATGACAGATTTTTCCTGGAAAATACAAATCTAAGGAAAATACTGCCCATGTCTGGCTAAAAGGAAGCTATAGGCTATCTGGTGTAACCTACTAGATGCTGGTGAGGCTGCTATAGAATGAAATCCTGGTGAAATGTGATTGTATAGTGCTGGGAGACTAGGTGGAGCTATGTGAGGGATGACAGCAGTGCTGGTTGTGTTATGACTGCAATGTTTGCTATCGATGACATGACCAGATGTATGTTTATTATGCATGTCTTAAATTATGTTCAGATTTTCTTCATTCTGAGCAGATTTCATGTCAAAACCCAGTTTTGACCATATCGTCCTGTGACGGTATTTAGTGCCACAAATTTGGATTTTTTCCCTCCAGATTGTGTGTTCTAGTAACAATAGGGCACAACAATGCCACATCGCAGCAGGATGGCTGGTGAATGTGCCCTTCTGCTCACATGGAGGATCCATGGTGGATTCGGCACTGTAGTAGTGGGGGTATCACAGTAGTAGTAGTATCACATTAGCCAGCGGCAAGCGGCAGGTTTCCTATTGTTCTCTATGGTTCGGCAGCGGAATGGTGCAAGCTGAGCGTTGAACTTGGTTCAACTTTCAAATTGCAACGCGAGCGTATTTAAGGCAAACCGTTTGTGCTACCATAGGAACGAGATAGAACTTATTATGGTCTGAGCGTTGCGTTACGCTTGCCACTGCCAAATGTGATCCCCGCCTTAAAGGTGTGGGTTTTTGAACATTCCAACATAAGATTCCGCTCTGCAACAATTCAAAGTTCTAAAATTCTATGTTGAATTCTATGAACCCAGATATTCTTTAGAATGTCCAACATTCCTGTCACACTGGTGTGACAAAAGCGGTCAGTGTGCTTTTAGTGAGGCTGTTACCCCTCTTCTTCGGCAGGTGCTGACGTTGACCTTAACTTCACTTTCTCCAGCCTGGTTTGCACCCCTCTACCGTTGGGGATGAATGCACCAATGAGGAGCCTGACAGTGAGTCACATGACCCCGACCCAGCATCATCTGTCTCTCAGTGTCTCACACCGTATATGCCTCATCAATTGTGGTTGGCATTTTACGTCTGGGGAGTGGAGGAATCATGTGGCACTGTTGACATTGGTACACCATATATGCCATGTTGACTAACTGTTGTGTGTTGTTTACAGGGTATGCCTGATCGCATGTTATGTGCAGTGCTGGAGCAATTTCAGCTTTACTTTTCCCGTTGGTATGTGTGCTTTGTCTTTGTTTGAGTCTGTCTCTATATGACTGTTGAACATAAGGATGGTTTATTTTTTTATTTGATTTGATTTGATTTACACCCACACTTTTATGTCACACCTGCTGTTCGTTCATAAACCTGTGTGTTGACATGGTGAAGATCGTGCGTGATCTTCGCGACAGGTAAGTCCCTCCGACGCTACGTAACCGGTCAGTGTCGTGTCTGCTCCACCTGCGCTTGGTTGTCAATCACCAAGGCCATCCAACAGCATCACTGCTATCTCTCTCATACCGCTTCCAATCTCCATCAACAATTTCCTCAATTTACAGGAGACATTCAGTGATGGAGATGGAGTTTAGCACAAAAGCCTCATGAATTGATTTCATAAGCTTTTAAAAAAGCTTTTAAAGCCACATTAGTTTCTCGATTGTAAGTCGTAGATGCATATGGAGAGCAATATACTTGCAAATATATGACTGTTTACTTATGCTTTCCTTGTGTGTTTGGTGTAGTGTTTCTCTATTTATGTAATATATTCATATTCAGTCTATTGATTTGAACAGACATGTACCCTAGGTAGGCAGTACTTATTTCTTCAGTAAACAGCTAGATAGATAGATAGATACTTTATTGATCCCCAGGTGAAATTCATGAGCTAGTCATGAAAGCAAAGTAGGTTTTGTTCAAAGTAAGAATTTCTCAATGTTTTCAGACATGACCTTGTGTGGTTTTTACTAAAGCCATACCTTGCTTTTGAAGAGCAGACAGTGGCAAAGTCACAGCCTGTACAATCACAGAAGCTCTCCTGCATTCCTATTTGGTTTCTCTACATGAATCTAATGTCTGTGTCTGCTGGCTCTTTTTGTCCTGGGTTGTTATCCCCCCCTCCAGATCCACTCTCTGTATAGCACTGCGAGCCCCAGCATGCTGAAGCGCAAGCAGAGCTCGAGGGTGGAGGCTCAGCCCATGACCGACTTTGGACCGGACGAGACCCTCACGGACAGCGCCGACATCCTCTGGATAAACAAAGCAGTGAGTGTGTGCAGATGCAACTGAATCATCAAGACGCAAGCAAACATGCACATGGTTACCTGAATGTGGAATGTTTTTTGGCTCGGCACCAAGTGGTCTAAAAATAAACATGTTTGCATGTTGACATTTGAATGTTTGTTTGTGGAGACTGCAATCAGAAACATACAGTACATGTGTATTTAGTTATATGTCTCTCAGTAAAGGCAGTAGCAGGGACTAATTAAGATTTTTTTTTGCTTGTCACATATTGATGCTATTATCGGTATTGCCATTAAAAACCTCCCCAGGTCCAATCCCATACTTCCCTTAACACACATTCATCCCATGCGCTCTGTGCGCTCAGTAATCTCTTGTATAATGCTTGAATTTCAACAGGGCAGTGTTGTCTCAAATTCAACACCAACTCTATGCACTTAACGGAAATGATGATCGCAAGACTTAAAACTTAACATTACGGGTGTCTTCTATTCGACAGCGGCATAGTCGTACTTGAAACTGTTTATGTTATAACGTGCTTGCACATCTGTAAGGTGTGTTATCCACCATTGCTTCTCCAGCTTCCTCAAGCGCCATTAGCAAGAGTTTGAAAATGCCCCCTCCCCTTCCATTAGGTAGCCTACATGGCGACCATCGAGGGCAAAAAGTATCCGTTGCTCCATACTCAATGTTTTGAGTGCACCATCCGGGTTACTTACAGTGTACCTCGTGTAGCCACAGTTCTCAGTGTGAGCGCACGTATGCACTCAAATTAGGTATTGTAGTATAGTGGCTTTAGTCCACTGTGTATATAGGCTACATTATATAAATGGTTGTACATATGTGCATAATGGAGGTTCTAAAGGACTGAAATAACTGAAAATCAAAAATATCCATAGCTTGAATTGGTGCTAGTAGCAAGAAAATGGTCTGTGATCTATACTTGAGCCAATAGACCTGTTAAGAAAATGTATGAAACAGTTTGGCACTTCCCTTTGAGATATGATTTAATAGGCAATTAGTTATCATCGTATCATATAAAGTATCAACATCAAATTAATCTTGATGGTATATGGTCATGTGAAGGAGAGCTAAATGCACCCTGTGGTAGTCATCTTGGCTATGGACCACCAGATGAAAGTGTAGGCAAGACTTTCACAGCATGCCCTCGCCAATTATATTGCCAGATGCCTGTTAGCATGCTAGCAAGCTTTTTCAACTCCAGCTCTCCTGCTGCTGGTGTTTGTAAGGTTGCTCAATTTAGACCACAGCCCCTTACTGTTGCTTTTAGCCAGGTGAGGTGAATAGCACCATGTGAACTCCTCACGGCTCGCCTGTTTTATCTCCCCATAGTGGGTCCACTCTCTCCTGCGTGCCTGTGCCATCATCAGTGTGATCTCGGTGTGCATGAACACGCCCATGACGTTCGAGCACTACCCCCCGCTCCAGTATGTCACCTTCACCCTGGACACCCTGCTCATGTTCCTCTACTCGGCCGAGATGATTGCCAAGATGCACATCAGGGGCATCGTCAAGGTAAGGCCCTCCATAACAGGCGCCATGCTGAGGTCCCTTACAGGCGCATGCTGAAGGTGGAGTGGAGACAAATGAGATGGAGAGAGAAAGAGAGTGGAGGAAGAAAAAGCAAAGAAAGAAAGAAAGAGAGAGAGAGAGAGAGAGAGAGAGAGAGACAGAGAGAGATAGAGAGAGATTGGATGGATTTAACCTGAAAGTGAAAAGAGAAGGAGTAAGAAAGTGGTGGGGGATGAGAAAAGACAGAAATAGACTGAACCCCCGCAGAAGCAAACACACGGGCAGCTGCCTGATGAAAGGTCCTTAATTACTGCTAAGGAAAGTGTGGACAGCTTAATTGGTGAATCAGGGATAACAAGCACACAGGCAAGGCATTGGACAGTGAATCACGGCTTCCGGGACACGCTGGCAAATGCGTAATTTGAACAAAAACATTTCTCTCAGACCAGTGGGTCAATACAAGGTTGCCATTAAGGTGTTTAAGAGAACAAAATTATCCTCCACCACTGAATATTCAGATTCATAGGATTCTGGGTTTACTGTAGTTTTGAAGATGAAAAATGTCTACTTAAGATTCATGTCCGCTTATCAGGTCAAGGTAAATATTTGAAAAACCCTTTGATCTTGTGTCTGGAGAATAAAAAAAAAAATCACTGTTTTTTAATTCCCACTGTTTCCACAGCATGCAGACTTTTTTGGTTTTGCAACATTTTCTTGGCAGTTGCTTGGGAAGAATGCTGTAGTTACATTACATTTTGCAGACACTTCTTGACTTACATATGTCAGCTATATTACAAGGGATCACATTGTCCCCAGAGCAACTTTGGGGTTAAGTGCCTTGCTCAAGGGCACAACGGTGGAAGCCGGGAATTGAACCGATAACTTTCAGGCTACTGCACTCTAGCCCAGCTCCTTAACCACTACACTACCACCGCCCTACAGGCTACTGCACGCTAGTCCAGCTCCTTAACCACTACACTACCACCGCCCGTAATGTGTAATTACATGTGGATTCAACTCAAACAAAAAGGGGACTTTATCACAGTATGTTCTCTTTGAAAGAGGTGGGTCTATTTAAACTTTTTTTGGGGCAAACATGAACTCTGGGAATGGGAGGGTAGTTGTCAGAAAGCATAGTGATCTTTTAAAGTGACACAGTTTGACTGTAAAGAGATTTATTAAAAGAGAGGCATCTATTTTAAAGTTTTGTTGAGTCAAACATGCATTCTAGGTTAGTTTTCTAAAAGTATAGTGGTCCTTAAGTGACAACGTTTGACTGTGAAGAGATGTATCACATGATTGATTTGCTCATTTCAGTTCTCTCTGCTTGAACACGTACAGTATCTGTTATAGGGGGATCCTGCCATGGGCACATGTCAGTGATGTTACACCCAGAGATTATAGCCAAGGGCGCTTGGTATTTTTAGACTATTTTCAGACAGTATGATGGAGATTTATTTTGTACTTGAATGAGATTTGTGTGTGTATGTGTGTGTGTGTGTGTGTGTTTTTAACACATTTGCTGCAGAAGACATGCATTCCTCTAGATGTGAGCTTCAGAAATGTGCCATGCAATTTGTGCAATTTACTGTACATGTATCCTAACCTTGTAATAGACTTCAAGCAAGCCCCATTCAAGAGTGCCTTAATCAATTTGACCCCAATTACGACTCTGCTATGGCAGATGCAGCCTCACTGGCCTTCTAGTGCATCTCATCCCATCCAAATATACTGTATGTGCCTTGGTCCCTCTGTATCTGCTACTGCACAGCTGCCAAAAGTCCAGCTCATTGAGTGGAACACTTCAAGTACTTCATATTTTAAAGCCTACAGTAAAGAGAAAACCTCTTCAGTCTAAGTGTTTGGTGCTTATAGAAAGTGAAAACATGCTGTGCTGACAACATTCAGTGCATACACATTAATAGTGTTGGCAGCGTGGCTGACCTCTCGATCTCGATAGCGAAAAATGCGGGTTTGCTTTTCATTAACAGAGGGAGGGTTTGTGCCAGTACTTGTTAAGTGCACTTGCATTGCATATGCCACTCCTGAGTCCTGAGGGTTGTAAATAAGGACAAATACTAACAACATCATTGCTGCACGTGTCTACGTGTGCTCGAACACTCTGAGGCCAGGTTCGTGAAAACGTACAAGGTAAATTAAGTAATGACTCAGCTTTCTTGTTTGGTTGTTTTTTGAGGCTGTTTTTTGTTTAGTGTATTTTTGTTTTGGTAGTGACCCCTGGCAGCGAGGTAAAGTTTCACTCTTTCAGAGGACAAACCAGCTATAATTACCCGGCCCCAACATTTACTGTAGCTGATCTGGATGGAGCCCTGGACAATTGATTTAATCATATGTCTTATTCATGGGTGGTTCCGAGATGAAGGTCAGATAGTTTAATCATCAAATTTTCCTTTACGGTCACGTTCTTTTTGTGGTCTCTCCTGAAGTACACTTTCTGGAAGAAGTAGCCTTCAGCATACTGTAGGGGCAAAAAACAAAAGACTCCTTTCTCAGAAGAGTTCATGCACTTGAACGTCTATGGATCATTATGGATTGCTGTTGTAATTGTCAATTTGTATCAGACCTACCACTTAACTGCACAGCTGTCAATTCCTCTTAACTGTATTTATAGAATGCTATGTTCAAAGAAGATTTATATTTGATAATATGTCTTGGTTTTTTATTTAAATTGAATAATATGCCATTGAAGAACAGTTAAGATATTGAGGTGATCATGGATGTTTTGTTACATTGGTTCTATCTGACATGTACCAACTAATACATATTAATATGACTATGGTGCAAAATAATGTTATATTATTTCTCAAATATGAGTACAATAAATGTAATAATACAAACAGGATTTAATTGAATGGTGGTTATTGAATTCAGGATTTCACTCACATTTTTCTCAAACGTGTACATGGACCTTGACAGTTGTCAGTTGATGCTATCTCAAGCATTATGTACGCCTTCGGAATGCCTTTGATATCAATATGAGACTCTACAGTACATAGAGCCAGAGTTGAACCCACCAGCTACGGTCATGTGTAGTTTTGAAGTCAAACATTCTGGCCTTCACATCAGTCTGTGTTCTTCAAAAAGAATATGCTCAGCTGCCCCACAATGTTGGATCTCATTTGAATCCTCCGTCTCCGTTTCCAGGGCGATAACTCCTACGTGAAGGACCGGTGGTGCATGTTTGACGGCTTCATGGTGATCTTTCTCTGGGTCTCCTTAGTGCTTCAGGTAATACCGAGGGTCACTGAAGTCAAATCAAGCAGAGTCTTTTTGTAGAACCTTGTCTATTGTACGGCCATACTTGTGATTTGAATGTCTGTTATAACTTGTTGTTGTTTGTTTGTTTGTAGGTGTTTGAAATCGCGGAGCTTGTGGACCAAATGTCTCCATGGCGGATGCTGAGAATACCGCGAGCCCTGATCATGATTCGGGCCTTCCGAATCTACTTCCGATTCGAACTGCCTCGCAGCAGAATAAATAACATCCTCAAGTACGGGACCATGCCAATGAAATCTTGCTTTAATGTTAAAAGAGTCATTAATATGGCATTAAGCAGACATTTTTTCTCTCCTGGAGTTGATGTAGAGGGTAATGAAGGCGCACGTGTCCTCTTGGCTTGTGACCACCTTGAGGTTTTGCTCTGTTCCCTGACTCCCTGACTCGTGATGTGCTTTCTCTCTGCCTTGTCTTTTGCCAACTCTCCCCTGTTTTAGAAAAGTTTCCATTTTCTCTCTCTCTCTCTCTCTCTCTGTCCATAGGCGGTCTGGCGAGCAGATCTGGAGCGTGTCCATCTTTCTGCTGTTTTTCCTCCTGCTCTATGGAATTCTGGGAGTTCAAATGTTTGGCACGTTCAATCATCACTGCGTGACCAATGACACTGTGAAAGGGTGAGGACTTTTGCACGAATGACAACATAATCAAAATACTCATGAATCAATGATCAGTGATCTAAAAAGGCATGTGTTTAGCCAAAAAATCGATTATGTAACATATGTAATATAAGCTATTTCCATTAAGTCCAAACTGTCACTGAAATGCATTGATTTCACTAATATCCATCAAATAGTTACCACCAGCAGATACAGGCATGTCTGCTGGAACCAATCCTGCCTCTGGCATCTGCACTCATAAATATTAATCCTACTGAGAGCTGTAAAGCATATTATTGTTTTCTTATGTAAAAAGAGGATATAAATGATCATCTGTTGTGCTGCATATGTTAAGCATCAGTTGGTGATAATGCATCTACAGTGTATAGCATTATGGTACAGTGGCAGTGTTACTTAGGAAGGGGGTAAATTCACTCCAGACAGAGGAGGGAAAATCACTCTGTTTTTTTCCACTGACATTTATGACAAAGGGGGAGGATGAGGAGGAGGAGGGAGGTGTGGATGAGGAGGAGGGGTGGATGTGGAGGAGGAAGGGTGGATGTGGAGGAGGAGGGGTGGATGTGGAGGAGGAGGGAGGAGGAATGGTGGATGTGGAGGAGGAGGTGGATGAGGAGGAGGGGTGGATGAGGAAGAGGAGGAGGGGGTGTGTGGATGAGGAGGAGGAGGAGGAGGAGGGGGTGGATGTGCAGGACGAGGAGGGGGTGGATGAGGAGGAGGAGGAGGAGGAGGAGGGGTGGATGAGGAGGAGGAGGGGAGGGGTGGATGAGGAGGAGGAGGGGTGGATGAGGAGGAGGGGGGGAGGTGGATGTGGGGGTGGGGTGGATGAGAATGTGGAGGAGGAGGGGTGGATGAGAAGGAGGAGAGGGGAGGGGTGGAAGAGGAGGAGGCGATGGCTGTGCAGGACGAGGAGGGGTGGATGAGGAGGAGGGGTGGATGTGGAGGAGGAAGGAGTGGATGAGGAGGAGGAGGGGTGGATGGGAGGAGGAGGAGGAATGGTGGATGTGGAGGAGGAGGAGGGGAGGGGTGGAGGAGGAGGCAATGGCTGTGCAGGACGAGGAGGGGTGGATGTGGAGGAGGAGGTGGATGAAGGCTAAATGTAAAGATGTTGTATAAAAGAAACACAAAGCAGAAAGGGGAGGGGAGGTGTGCAGGAAGGAGGGGAGGTGTGCAGTAAGGAGGGGAGGGGAGGTGTGCAGTAAGGAGGGGAGGTGTGCAGTAAGGAGGGGAGGTGTGCAGTAAGGAGGGGAGGTGTGCAGGAAGGAGGGGAGGTGTGCAGTAAGGAGGGAGGTGCAGTAAGGAGGGAGGTGCAAGGAGGGAGGGGGGCAGTAAGGAGGGGAGGTGTGCAGTAAGGAGGGGAGGTGTGCAGTAAGGAGGGGAGGGAGGTGCAAGGAGGGGGGGAGGTGCAGGAAGGAGGGGAGGTGTGCAGTAAGGAGGGGAGGTGCAGTAAGGAGGGGAGGTGTGCAGTAAGGAGGAGGTGTGCAGTAAGTAAGGAGGGAGGCAAGGAGGGAGGGAGGTGCAGTAAGGAGGGGAGGGGAGGCAGATGCGTGCAGACTGAGTGGTGAGGGAGGCTGCTTACTATTCATCAGGGAATGAGCAGCAGCGGCGGTGGGCAGCGGCGGTGGAGGTGGAGTCTGTGAGGGAGACAATAGAGTCAGTGCTGGCACAACACAACAGGCCTCGCTGAACATTCACAACGAACATCGCCACAGACCACAACAACCAGTGTTTTTCTGCTGGGGTGGAGCTGGGCACACCTCCACTTCCTGGCTATAATCTGGGCAGCACTGACCGCAAGTGCCCACCCATGTCCCTTTTGGGGAATGGGAACATTGACGATCAACCCCCTTTTAGTGCTCATACCACTTTAAGGGAGCTATTGTCTGCTTTTTGTGCATCTTATGTAAATGACTAATTGGACCAAATGAAAGAATGTTACAGATGAAATCAGTCCATTTGCAGTCCATTTTATGTGTGCTTCTTTGTTGACTGGTCATTTATTTTTTGATTGGTCAATATGACTTGATTTAGTTTTTTGCGAGAAGAAAGTGAATTGACATGGCCTTTTGGTCCTCCGAAAAGAGATTGTGGGATTTGAACAAAAACACATTTTTTTTTTTTTTCGTTCAAATGTAATGCTTGGGATTCTGCCTGGTGACCTTGCCAATCAGGATTGTGCCCCTTGTGGTAGAGGGCACACCTTAAGCCTTTGAGAGGTGTGTCATCATATTCACTGACAGAGACCATTTCCAGTGAGTCTGTGCTTGACAGGTCGCATTGATATGTGTGCACTCTGCATACCTTCAAACAGTCTATCTAATATAACTTATATAGTATAACTTTTTATGAACCTGCTGAGTTGGAAAAGGTTGATGTTTTTGATAACATTCAGCATGGATATCCATTATCATATAATTAAAGGTATTTTGATTCACTGTCGAGACTCTGACTGGTCGATCTGATACGGCAATAAATTATCTGTACTCATTTCAAAGCGCTTAATAAACAATTTGGTCGAATGTCTGGCTAACCAATTTGAACACATTAATTTTCATTAGGGACATCAAGCGGCACTGAGAGAAACACCTGTGCCCCGAAGATGTGTGTGTGTGTGTGTGTGTGTGTGTGTGTGCGTGCGTGTGTGTGTGTGTGTGTGTGCGTGTGTGCATGTGCGTGTGTGTGTGTGTGCGTGCGTGCATGCGTGTGTGCGTGTGTGTGTGTGTGCATGTGTGTGCGTGTGTGTTGGTGAGTATGTTTGTGGTTTGTGTGCCCCCCCTCCCTTAAACATTTGTCCATGATTATCAGTGGATATTTGTGTCAGTAGGATTCTACTATCCATTATAATATTCTTGGTGGCATTTTAGATTGTTTCTGTGTTATCTCATCAAACTGTTGGTCTCATTGAATTTTTTGGATTTACCATAAGCACAAGAAATGGCTGTGAAATCTGCATATGCATGGCACAAGTGTGGTCACAGTAGTTCCCATTTCTAGTTACTTTTCCCTGAAGCCTCCAGCTAAGATGTTTATAGCATTGCAATTCGTCTCAAAATCAAAATACAATAATTTCTCCCAAAAACCCTCAATTATACCCTCAATAGAGCATGGAGTGAAATGACATGCGATGTAA
>NC_063191.1:13180138-13190138 GCF_017589495.1 Alosa alosa
TGGCCATTTTGGCACCATTTTGTGGTCATAAAGTCTGCATGCCTGAATGTGTGTGTGTGTCTGTTTGTTTGTCTGTACAGTATATGCTCAGAGTAATATCTTTCGCTGTGTTGTAAAGGTTTTTTGCATTTGCAAATGTGTGTGTGTGTGTGTGTGTGTGTGTGTGTGTGTGTGTGTGTGTGTGTGTGTGTGTGTGTTTGTGTGTGTGTTTGTGTGTGTACAGTGATGTTGACGAGTGTGTGTGTGAGACAGGGGGTTTTTTGTGTGCGTTTTTGACACTCGGCCCATCCGTCTGGGAGCGAGGTGGCTACCACCTGTCCTAACTCCGTCCTGACACACACACACACACACACACACACACACACACACACACACACACACACACACACACACACACACACACATTCCAGCATCCCTGTGGAGAGCAAGACCTCTTAGTACCGAGAGACGATATTGAGACTCCCTATTCTCCTCCTACTCCTACTCCTCACTAAATCCCTTAGTCAAGTTGTTTTTTTGGAATACAAACTTAAGCACAAATCTGCAATCTGTGGGCTTGTGGCTCTAAGTTTCTGAGTTTGAGCAACTTGTGATTCACTTGAGTGTGAGTTGAAGCGAAGTGGCCGCCTCCCCCAACTGATCTGTTCTCAGCAATGCCAGACGTGGCTAACTTGGACCACTGCCACCGCAAGAGAGGAGAAGTGAAGAGAAGGACTGGCATGAGTGGAGTTGGCAGCACTACAGTGGCTTAACTTGGCGCTGTTAGATTGGAGGGGGTGTTGGATGTTGCCCCCCCTGGGAATGCACGTGGGTTGAACATGCCCCTACCCGCACATTTCACTTTTCTGTTTTTTTGTTTCTCATTATCGATTGGTTTTTCAGGTTAACTAACACAGACAAGGGGAGGGCTTCATTCTTGAATGAGATTACACCTCATCCCAGTAGAGCATCGAGGGGTGTTGTAAGATAGCCTTTCAAAGGCCTAGCCAATTTATCGAGAATAGCTTAGCAAGGGCTTTGTGCACCGGGATGTCCTGTCAGGATTTTAACCAAAATAAAGTTCAGTGTTTAAATTGAAAAGGAAATTCCAGGGGAAAAAAAGCAATAAGGCACAGTTCATTGTGAGAAAATAGGACAGAGTGGGGTTTCAATAACGGTGCCTGCCGCCCCTTCTCTCAACTTCAAATTGATTCCTTATCTGTAATGGGATTGTGCTGATAAACAGCTCTGTGGCGTTAGTGTTTTAGGCTGCCACAGTTGTAAAAGCAACAGATCTTTATAGAGGGCTAGGAAAATCAGCAAAGGCCAGAGACATCAAGAGAGCAGGAGAAAAAAAAATTCAAATTGAATGTGGAAAGTAATTAAAGTAGAAGAAAATCCTGCTTAATGTGTCAAAAATATCAAGCAGGAAATACCAGGAGAGTTCTGGACTTGCTTAGGTACTGATGACGAAATGCACTTCCTGATCTTGCAATAAACAGGTTGATTTTTTTTATCCATTTGCATAATTTTGTTGATGTCCAGATTTGTTCCCCCACCCCCTCCTCCAGCCTCCCACCCCAAGCTGTTGTTGTGACCTTGAGAACAATTACCCTCTTATTGACTATTCAATTTCATTCTAATTACTGAGACGCCCAAGTCATCACTATAGAGAGCGAGAAAAGCAATTAAAGTGTGAGTGGTGCACAAAGCATCCAGTTACTGTCTATCAAACTATACACCCGTTGTCCCTCGTTTGATCTGGGTCCAAATAAAATGGTCCTGTGTTGATCCAGAGGGGACAAGAACCAACCCCCCACACACACTATTTTTTATTAAGAAAATTAACACAGACAATAACTAAGTTATGAGTATGAGAAGATGGAAGCAAGGGGGTTTCCCATTCTGATTTTCTATTAATTTCAACAACCTCTCTAATCGGTCACAGCCAAAGGGCTAGTGTGAGTGTAATGACAAGGAGTGATTTCTCCTGGGTTTTTCTTTGGTTATCTCTAACTCGGAGGCTCGATAGAAAAGGATAATGTAGGTCTTCTTCTTGGGGTAAGTCAATTCTGTTTTAAAAATAAGGCTCTCCACCACAATGCATTGCTTAAGACCGTGAATTAGATAGAACATCAATTAGCATGATAACAGCGCTCAGAAGTTGATACGGGGTCATGGATTTGATGTGTTCTGCACTTGTGTACTCTTGTAGTTGCTACCCATGGGATTGTCTCTCTTCAGCAAGTGTGTGATCAAGTTTTAATTCTAGGTTGTTTCTACTAGCCAGTTTAAATACTGATCCAATTTTAATTCTAGCCTGTTTCTACTAAAGTAATTTCCTGTGTATTAGCCGTATTGTGTATGGACCCTTTCAAAAGAGTTCCATTATCAGCATCATAGTTGGCCCCACAAGACTTCCTTTTTAACATTCCATATGTTATCTTAATGCAGAGGAAGTAGATTGGGGCCCAAATAGAACGTTCAAGCATTGTTTTTGTTTACCTTGTTGAAAGGGTCCATAAGCCGCAGGAGAGTGTTTTATGCAAGTTAAAAGAAACCCCGTGTATTAACCTCACAGCTGAAGAAATTTTGCAAAGTCAATGTATAAGCCGCAGCTAATACTTGGGAAATTACGGTAGCCAGTTTAAGTACTGATCCAGTTTTAATACTTTAATGGCATGGGCAATAGTTCCTCAGAGGTAAAGCACCTGTGATTTAACAAAGAAACACAAATGGTCTTGCTAGGTAACCAATCAAGGAGAGAACATTCAATATGAATTGACTAGCCTTTTGAATAATTACTTTTGAATAATTAATACTATAACATCATTAATTTACATTCTCCAATATTAAAATGAACAACATATAAACTAACATGCATTATCTAGCCACTCAAACCATGCTAGCTGACTTGGCAATTTAACTTGAACTTGGGCTTGCCAGCTAATGTAATAGTTAGCGAACTTGCAAAGGTTTAGGTAACCTGTTGCTTACCATCTTGCATTGCTGTAATGTTAAACAGCATTGAGTAAAATGGACACATAGCCTACGTTCAAGCAAACCAGACAAAAAAGCCTCTAGTTCAGAAACAAAATGAGGTCTCTGTGTCAGTTCCTGACCTACTTCCCTCCTTATCATCCCACTATATCTCTGGCATTGGTGCTGTTTGACTGACTAAATAGACAGTCGACCTGAAGGTGGATTGTGGGGAAATCCATTGAAAGTGCCTCCTTCTGAACCTCCCAAATGCTCTCAAGTTGCTACATATTCTCTATATATCAATGTAACTGTCACTGCAAATAGTCTAGGGTTATTAGATCCAATGAATAGGGAAAAACATGTGTTAGTCCTTGTTTGAATTCTTAAGACTGAGAAAAAAAAAACCTTGTTGAAGATGGATGTGGTGAGATTGAACGCCCCCAAATGAGAGAGATTTCTTTCTGGTCTGGTTGTTGGTCTGATGATAAGTGCACAGTTGCAGGACGAGACAAGGAAAAGACACATAGCAATGGCCTCCAAACCTGTCATTCGCTCATATATCTGTATTGTATGCATACTTTATGCCTGTATGAGACAGCGAGATGGAATCGTGGAACACAAATGAAGTTCCCATGACTGATTATACAGTGTCACCAATAACACATAGTCTTTAGTGTTTATGAGACGTTATTATTTATGGGATGGTCTTGACAATGCTCTGTGCATGTAATAAGCATGTAATAAATTCTCTCTCTGTGTCTGTCGATCTCCTCTTGCTTCTGCCCCTGTTTTATTGTCTTCATCTCCATCTCTCTCTCTCTCTCTCTCTCTCTCTCTCTCTTTCTCTCCTTGCTTGTCTCTCCATCTTTAAAGAAATCATATCAAACATGATCAAATGGTGCTTCATAGGCATGGATGAATGAAAACATTGCTGCCAAAAGCTACAAGTTTGAGTTTATACATGAAGTTTTTTTGTGGAAAGTGGAGTATTAATGAAAACAGGAAAGGAAAGAATACTATCTCTTACTCTCTCTCTCTTTCTTTCTCGCTCTTTCTCTTTCTCTCTCTCTCAGATGTTCCATGAGGATTCGGCAGGTGGATGGCAGCTGGTGGCGGTGGATGTGAACAAGCCTCATGGCCGTGCTCCCGTTGTCCTGCAGGTACTGTACCACACATCCATCTGAGCTAATGACACCAACACAACACCACACCACACCACCTCTCTCTCTCTCTCCCCCCCCTCCCTTACCAAAATAACAACACACAATCACGGCCTCCCAGACTCAGTGCCACTTCCAATGCCACACATGTCTGAGCAGGAGTAGGAAAATGATTACAAGAGCCTGAGGCAAAAGTGCAGGAAAAGAAGAGAAATTTAGGTCAGAAAGAAAAGTCTGAGATGGATCCTACACAGCAGTGAGAGCAAACGCTCCGGCACTTTTGTTTTGTTTCATTTTTTTTTTTTTTTTTTTTTTTTTTTTTTTTTGAGAGTAAGCATTTCCGGGATAAATAATTATTTCTGAATACATTTCACATCAAAGACTAGCATTTCACTGCGCAGTGACTTAAAATGTCCTAATTTCACTCAGGCACCTGCAGAGTCACCTACGCCGTCTTCCATCACTCGTCGACCTTAATGGCGCACTAATGCTTCACTAATATGGTTTTAAATTATGTCTGAATGACTAGCCAGTTTAAGACTGTCAGGAGTTCAATGGCTGTCACAAAATGACAAATTATACTTAAATGAAACCATGCAGGGGATTCTTTTTTTCTCGTCGTACTTTTGCTGGTGGTTGTATTGTATCTTTGGTTGCAGTTGAGTGTTGAAGTCGGTGAAGAGGCAGCTGGGGGTCCTGTGAGCTAAGCCATTCACATGCTAATGGGTGTACTCGTGTGAAGGGCGTCTCACACTGTGAGAGCATCCAGAGGGAGAACAGCCATTGGCAATCCTCCTTCCCTCCCTCCCTCAGCACGTTATATAGACACTGGGGTTCCCTCAGTGCAGACGTCCTACATCTCCCCAACAAAAGTGTGTTTTGAATTCAACTATTTATTCATCCATTTTGTGCCCTGAGAATGGCCAATATAGGCCCATGAGCTTTTAAAGCAACAGGGTTTTCTTATTTCGTTTTGATTTGCAAGACAGTGTGCCTTTATTGATTTTCACCCATCCATGTCTGTTTCTTTTAATTTTCTTTGTTTTTTTTTTTGTTTTATTTCTTTCTATTTATTTATTATTTATTTACTTACTTATTTACATTATGACTTACCCACTGCGTGTCGGAGTGAGAATTTTGTTATTTGTTTGTATGGTTGGTTGTTGGTTGGTCATGGTACACCTCAACAGAGAATGACAAGAAAGTTTGACACTAGCTGCACAACCTTTGTACCTCTGGAGTGAATAAAAAGCAATATGGAGAACCTAGAATCGACAACAAAGCCTGCCTTTACCAAAGGGTAAAAAAAATGGACAAATCAGTCAGCCAAAGGAAGTGCAATGGGCCTTTTGACACCAAAGTCTGACATTTAACGACATTTCCAGGCTCCAGGTGACTTTGAAGGGATTCCATTAGGCCGAGGAGGAGTTGTGCAGAGCCTCTCGCCTACTCTCTCTCTCTCTCTCTCTCTCTCTCTCTCTCTCTACCTCTTGTCCTCTTTCTTCTCCTCCTCCCTCTCCTTTTCAAGAGTGTCAGGATGTAGTTCATCACAGAGTTCAATCACTGTGGCTCTCGGCCGAATGCAATGGTCTGTGAACGGTGATTGAAGACCCGGCGTCAGAAATGGCAGACGAATGAAGTGGCTCGTCCAGGTTGGGGTTGAAATGGGAAGGGAAATAGAGGGAAAGGTTGCGTTTATTACATTTAAAAAAAACAACACAGCACACATATACAGTGTGTGTGTCTGTGTCTGTGTCTGTGTCTGTGTGTGTGTGTGTGTGTGTGTGTGTGTGTTGCAGGTATGAGTGAGAAACAGCAAAATGGTGTTTCAGACATTCATACATATTACCAGGTGTTCTAAAGGCACTATTAATTGGCATCAAACAACATTTCATCTGAACTGCATTTCCTTAGTTGGACTAGCTCTTCATTGTCAAGCATCTGTGGTGAAATTGATCTCTTATGATTGAATTATTCATTATTCTTCCATCGATTGTCTTCAACATGTTATTCACAAAAAAGCAAATCAATACCTCTTGAGAACACACTTAAAGCTTCAAACTATTGAAATTGATTAAATGACAGTGTGCATAGGTACTAACTAACACAAGCAATCCATCACGCTGCTTGTGTTTTCATTATTGCATTAAGACATAGAGTAGCTTTGGGTGATGGGTTGTAGCTACTCAAGTTATTTGAGTTATTTATTTTGTCAAACCGATCAGCACTACACTATTGTAAAGAGCTGCCATTAGGAGAAGTGCTCCCAGCCAGGCCATTAAGGGAGTGGTACAAGGAGCGGAGATTTGACAAAGGTCTCTTTAAAAGTAATCATGGCTGACTTTGTCGCAAACTTGGATACTGGTGCTTTTTTTGTAAACATGCCCCATTTTTGGAGGGAACTTCATGTCCAAATGATACTGTTTTAGTCAGTTTTTAGAGCCACTCTCATCCCCAGACCTCAGAGTGGTGAGTGCACAAGATGTGTGTGTGTATGTGTGTGTGTGTGTGTGTGTGTGTGTGTGTGTGTGTGTGTGTGTGTGTGTGTGTGTGTGTGTGTGTGTGTGTGTGTGTGTTTGCACATGTTCCCTGATTGCAGATGTGTTCCCTCCTCCAGTGTGCTGGAGTGGTTTGAGTGCTGTGTGTGTGTGTGTGTGTGTGTGTTTGCACACGTTCCCTGATTGCAGATGTGTTCCCTCCTCCAGTGTGCTGGAGTGGTTTGAGTGCTGTGTGTGTGTGTGTGTGTGTGTGTGTGTGTGTGTGTGTGTGTGTGTGTGTGTGTGTGTGTGTGTGTGTGTGTGTGTGTGGAGAGAGAGAGAGTACTCCTGTTAGGGCCCTCCTAGGCATCTGGGGACTCTGGGCTTGGCTTGATTTTGAAGAGTGCATAGCTGGGTGGAATACAGATAGAAGATTACTCTCAGCACTCCTAGGGAGATCACTGGACTAAAGAGACACGTTGTATTTCATGGTATCGTGTCCAGTTGAGTTACACATGTATTAACACCATGTAGATACCAGGGATGTGTGGTCTGGAGGGCCTACAGAATGATCCAGAATGATCCAGAATGATCCTTTGTCTAGGCAGTTGCATTGTTTTTCATAGTGACAGATTTTGTGGCACAACACCATGGGCAAATCTGAAATATGTAAGATAAACATTGTTAGCAAATGACATAGAAAACCGTTTATGAATCCATTCAAACAGATACTCAATAGAGCTGCCATAATTTAAAATTTAAAGTTCAGAGCATGTACATTTGTGGTATTTCTGAGCATAGATGTGTTTCCCTTCTAATAGGCCCCTTTTAGTCTACAGTACATCAGCAGCGCAATTACAGCCAGTACTTTTTAAAATATGAAATCTTGGAATGATTAGTGCAAAAATAGCAATCAGACATCTTTATCCGGGTAAGCTAAGTGCTGGACGGTGTGCGGGCGGCACTGCCAAGTCCGAGAGTAATTGGGCATCAGGTGATTAGCTTAGCCGTCTGGCAGATGTACTTTACCTGCAGTCAGCCGCACAGCCTCCACTGAGAGGAGGGGGGGGGGGGGGGGGGCAGGTGGAGTGAGGGAGAGAGAAGGAGAGAGTAAACACCTGCCTGTTTCAGACACAAACAGAGAGATGAAAAAGAAAGAAAGAAAGAAAGAAAGAAAGAAAGAAAGAAAAAAAAGTACTTTATTATATTACATCAAACGTGTTATCGAATACTATATATTGATTCAAAGTAATGTGATGTAACTTGTAGGCTATAAAATAAATAGTAGAAATTTGTATCAATTATAAAGTAATGTGTTGTAAATTGTATAATATAAGTAGCAGAATATTTTTATATTTACATGTATATAGTGGGCATATCCCTTCCCTTGTCAAGACATTTTCCTGTCCTATTCTTAGAACCATAATTACAGTATAGGAGTAGCTTTATATTACTGCAGCTTTACATTAATATAGCCATATAACCATACATGTACACTAGGGGATGTTGGAGAATGGTTGATATCCATAGTTGCACACCCCCGTAGTCCAGGCCCAGCTCCATGCCAGAGTCGGCTGCTGAGGGGGATTTAATGGCAGGGTTAATTAGGAGCCCTTGTTCTCCTCTCCGTAGGCCACACAGGTGTTAATTAGGCCTTAGTGTGGTCCTACATTATAATTACACTCCAGATAATCTAATGAAGGCGCCGCAGCATAAGACCTCCCCGCCATTTGTCTTGGGCACTGAACTTTCGCCATTGCTGGGGGAACTTTAAAAGTTGTTCGTTGGGAGAGCTTGAGTCCACACCAAGAGTCGTGGCAGTCCTGGCTGGCCGTGTGAGCCTGGCTGGAAACATTGCTGGCTGCATTCCGTGGTTTAAATCTCAACTGTGCATTTTATAGGATTTGCAGTTATACTGTAATTAAACTCCAGATCAATTGACTGTGCTTAGTGCGCAGTACCCGCGTGTGAGCTATTTGATTACACCTCAGAGCCATTTTTCTGTTGTTTCACACATTGATTTAAAGTGCATCGCACACCAGTGTCTAACATTTGTGACCGTGACTTGCTGTGTGCAGACAAATGCACCACCAGTGACTACTTATGCATGTGTCCATGCTGGTCATATTTGTGTTAAATATTTGCCTTTGGCTCAGATATCCTCATAAAACTTAGTTTCAACGTCTAGGTTTCTATCTTTTCCCTTTTGCATCCATATCTTACTTTCTTTCATCTTTGGTCTCTCAATGTTCTAGCAGTGAGCAGCAGCTCTCTCTCTCTCTCTCTCTCTCTCTCTCTCTCTCTCTCTCTCTCTTTTCTCTCTCTCTCTGCTCTCTCTCTCTGTCTCTGACCATGCTCCAGATGCTGTGAGCTTGATTGATAGCCCTATTAAATGTTCAGGGGAGAACACCTCAGCCTATCGATAAAACCCCTCTCCTTGAGATGCTTGATTTGGAGGGTATGGTGGAGTGATTGGGTGGAAGACCCCCAACTCTCTTTTTGAGCTTCTACTGTTGCTTCCTTCTGAGGGAACCGCTGTTGCTTCATCATAGAGTCTTATTGCCAATCACTGGCCTCCTCTCAGCCCCACAAATCACACCATTCGCTTTCTAGGGTCCTCTCCTTCGCTCTAGCTCCGGTAAGGGGCAACACAAGATGGTGGACAATGGAGTCCTGTAGAGCAGGCAACACTAGCCTTGATATCTGGCTCTGATATTGCCCTGATATGAAACTGATATGGCTCTGATATCATCCTAATATGGCCTGATATGGCACTAATCTGACTCTGATTTGGCCCTTATCCTTATCTGCCTGTGACCAGACCCTGAACTGACCCAAATATGGCTGTGATGTGGCCCCAACGTGGCCCTGATCTGGCCATCTAGCTCGAATCTGATCTGCAGCAGACCCTCTGGTCTCCAATGCTGTTTAGCTTGCCTTGGCAGGGAGAAGGACAGTGCAAGGCCGCGGGGGTTGGAGGCGGAGAATAAATGGAGCAGCCATTTTGTCTGGTACACAGGTGGAGGTCTTCCAGACCTCGCCACTCCTGCACTCCTGTAGGCTTTCCAACTGCCAGTGTTTGCCACTACTGTGATCTACAACATACCTGGTCGTAGGGATCAGTATTCTTGGCGGTCTGTCAAGGAGGCTCTTGAATCACATGTTGAATGATGACCATTTTCCTTCACTGACAAGTTTATAGAAAGGGGGCATTGATCAGAAATAAACAGAATTCCCATATCCGGCAGGGGCTGAGATGGAGTAGAAATTGTGATTGCAGGTTTGCTATCGACTGCCACTCGGACTGTGTCATTGGCTGCAAGGTTTGCCTCTCTTGGCAGTGTGAGTTAACAGAATGGTCCATTGTTTGGATGTTTGCATGTTTAGAACTCGCATTAATTT
>NC_063191.1:13200138-13217638 GCF_017589495.1 Alosa alosa
TTCCTGGTTTTGTGTGTGTGTGTGCGTGTGTGTGTGTGTGTGTGTGTGTGTGTGTGTGTGTGTGTGTGTGTGTGTGTGATTGTGAGTGTGCGTGTGAGTGTGAGTGTGTGTGTGTGGGGCATCAGTATGCAGGCGGTGTGTTGGGAACAGAGAGGTGTAGGGGAGTGAGACCACCCACCTCCTCACAGCTGAAGGCTAGAGATAAGAACAGGGAAGCACCCCTGATATTCACCAACCTGCCGCCACGCTCTAGATCATCATTAATCCACTTCATTATTTATTTCCCATCAGCCCCGGCTAGGTGAGGAGAGAGGGAGGGAGGGTAGAGGAGGGGAAAATGGCTCTTTCAAATTATTTCCTCCTTGTCTTTTCCTTTTCGCCATCTCTCTCTCTCGCCCCGTCTTTCTCTCGCATATGCCATATCTGTTCCTCTCTCTCTCTTTCTTTCTCTCTCTCTCTCTCTCTCTCTCTCTCTCTCTCTCTCTCTGTCTCTCTCTCTTTCTCTCTCTTTCTCATATGCTGTGTTCACCCTTCTGGGTTCACTCTGCCCTTTGCCTCATTTTATGGAAGGGACTCAATGGGAAATGGCAGGAAATTAGCTGGTGATTTTGTGCAGGAAACACATTTACGGTAATAGCCTGTGTCTTGCTGTTACACTGTGTATTGTGCCAGTAGAGAGAGAGAATATATATGTGTGTGTGTGTGTGTGTGTGTGTGTGTGAAAGAAGTGCAGACCTTACATGGTATACACATATAAATCACATGGACCATTCTCTCTCTCTTGTCTTTTCTCTCTCTCTCTCTCTCGCTGTATCTTTTTCTACGTCACGCACACACACACACACACACACACACACACACACACGCACACACACACACACACACGCACACAAACACACGCACACACGCACACAAACACAAACACACACACACACACACACACACACACACACACACACACACACACACACACACACAATGATGGTAATGTTGATACCACAGATGATTAGAGACCCAATCAGACCAATAGTATGAAAAATCAGGAACAGAGTTTATTTACAATGATGCGCATCAAGGGAGAGACAGTATGACTTCACCTAAAGATCCATCAGCTGCTCTAACTAGACTAGGAAATAGTTAGGGTTTAAGTATCCTTCCAGGCTGACGGGAGATGGTGTTGGTCATCCCATCTCACGTGGACTACACTGAATTAGACTCTGATTAGTGGCAACCTGGCAATCCGGAGCAGATAGCTACTGGCGCAGCCATGCAGAACAGTGAAACACTGCAAAGTCATAATATTCCCGCTTATCTAAAGTATAAGTATATATACTCTTTTGATCCCGTGAGGGAAATTTGGTCTCTGCATTTAACCCAATCCGTGAATTAGTGAAACACACAGTGAGGTGAAGCACACACTAATCCTGGCGTAGTGAGCTGCCTGCAACCACAGCAGTGCTCGGGGAGCAGTGAGGGGTTAGGTGCCTTGCTCAAGGGCACTTCAGCTGTGGCCCACTGGTCGGGGCTCGAACCGGCAACCCTCCGGTTACAAGTCCAGAGTGCTAACCAGTGGGCCACGGCTGCCCACTAAATACATAGTCACACACAGATATATGCATGGACAGTACAGATATCATACAGTCATTACATAGAATCATACTTTTAGTATCAAAGTGACCAACTAATGAGAAATGCAGAACATTAATCCACATATTGGAATATTGAACATAATGTTCTATTCCACTTTCTCTCAACACACACACACACACACACACACACACACACACACACACACACACACACACACACACACTGTACACACACACCCACACACACACACACACACACACACACACACACCCTCTGTTGTATTTTTGAGGTATCTGAAGCCCTGGTCTTGTGTGGTCACTTGCAGCTTCGCTGCTTTTTTGACCTGGAGGCCATGCTGAAGATCTGGTGTCTGGGATTCACCGGCTACATCAGCTCCTCGCTGCACAAGTTTGAGTCCCTGCTAGTGATGGGCACCACCCTCCACATCTATCCCGACCTCTACCACTCTCAGTTCACCTACTTCCAGGTACAGCTTTCATGCTATCACACACCTCTACCACTCTCAGTTCACCTACTTCCAGGTACAGCTTTCATGCTATCACACACCTCTACCACTCTCAGTTCACCTACTTCCAGGTACAGCTTGCATGTTTACCACTCCCTACTTCCAGGTACAGCTTGCATGTTTACCACTCCCTACTTCCAGGTACAGCTTGCATGTTTACCACTCCCTACTTCCAGGTACAGTGGATATACAGTATTGGCCCACAATTATTTCACTCTGCACTGCTACCAAAATGTCACCCCTTTTTCCTCTATGTGTAAATACAATTGTGAGTTTTTGCACTCTAAATTACAACTTCCAAGACACCCACTTCACCTTTGTCCAGACACATCTAGAATATTCTCTTAGATCAGCTACATCCAGGTGGAGCTGAAACACGTCACTGGAGTTTTTTTTCTCTCTGTCCTTTTTTTTTTTTTTTTAAAAGTATATTCTTTGGGCTTTTATGCCTTTAATGCGATAGGATAGTGAAGAGTGACAGGAAGTAAGTGGGAGAGAGTCTCGGGGTGGGATCCGGAAAGGACCAAGGGGCGGGAATCAAACCTGGGTCGCCGGCATATGGTGCAGGTGCCCCAGCCAGTTGCGCCACGGCTGGGGCCTTTTTCTCTGTCCTTTAAAAAATCCTTGACAACTTTAGTAAGTAAAAGGAAGTACACATACAATAGGATGAGATAAGAAAACATTTACCGAGGCCACAAGGCCTCATCATCCCCTAGTTGCCCTGTAACTTGTCCTTTGTAGTAACTCTCACGGCTATCCCATTAATACTGAGGGGCACAAACCAACTGCAAAATAAATACATTCATTTTTCTATTTCTTTTGCCCCCAAACACTTTGCCCCCCACCCATTTCATATCCCAGAGAGCATGCCATGAAGGGCAGTGGTTTTCGACTGGTCTACAGGCAATGACATGCTTAAGTGCTCAATCCATCAAGAACAGCCCCAAATATATGACTCAATTTATTTTTACCTTTGAGGCAATGAAAATGTCCCCTGTGACAATGTGTCGTCAATCAATATTTTGCCACTTCCTCTACTTGTGGTGTCATTGATGGCAGGTTTCACACCTCATCAAAGTAGCAGGTTTATGAATGCTTATTTGATTAGATATTGTTGTGTATATAATTGTTGTGGAGGGACTTTTGGAGCAGAACAGCTACAATTCTCCCAAACCAAATTCTAGAGAGAAAAAAATAAATGTTCATATATTCAAAAAATATGAAGTGGTATACTGAAGAGACTGTAAGACTTTGGACCCAAAGAGTTTGAGTTAAATGCTTCCTTATATGTTTAAGATTTTAGTTATTTTTTATTTGGGAAGTTGGCTTTCAGAATTCAATGGACCAGGTTGGAATAGGCATCCAAACTACAGTACATGAACATTAGGGCAATCACCAAATAATAACAAAATGACAAAAATATATAAATAACAAAATGAACAACTGCGCCCGTGCTAGATGCCTGTCTACATTAGCCTATGCTTACAGCAGTTTTAGGCAAATACCAGCACAGACATTTTAGTGCAGCTTAATTTAGCACCATACGCGATGCCAAGGCGTTGCCAATTAGCCGTATCATGGCTAATTAGCAATACAACCAAAAATAGAATTTTGCTATCATGCTTAGCATGCCAATCTAAAAAGAAGCACTCTGGTTTGTTTCCCTCAATTTGTTGCCAAAAAGGATCAGTATTAGATGCACAGACCTGGCATGGGTAATAAGGTAGGCAAAGTGAAGCCCTGCTTTCATGTGGTACCGCCAGCCTCTGCTGGTCTGTGACCATGCATCCATTAATACAAATTAAAAGCCCCTTTTGGCTCTGTTTGGTTCAATCACTGAGTCGGCTGTCAAGACACAGAGTGGCAGAGAGTGGCACATGGATATTAATGTCCGCCAGTTTAACCCGTCGATTAGATGGCTCAGGCATTTCCATCACTTTTACAGTGGGGAGATCGCATGGAGAATACGCAAACATTTGCATGGGAGTCCTCGCTTGATTGTTCGGTCTCCTGCACACAAACACACACACACACACACACACACACACACACAACATACACACACAAATACACACACACATGCAGTGCAGATATACTTTACATGTATACAAATTCATACAGTTGAACATATTCTATAATGCATACAATTGTTTACACTGTTTAGTGCTCTTGCGTTGTGTTGCATTGTGTTGGGTGATTGAGGAGAAGGACATGGTTTGGAGTAATTTCATCCTAGGGTACTTTGCACAATGACCCCGAGCCAAACACCCTCCCAGAACCTGTTTTCCCTTGGTTGAACCCTGGTCGAGTAGCACTGTCAGAAACTAATGAGTTTCTGCAGTCGTAATGGTACCAACTTTTAACATAAATTACCCCACTAATAATGCCCTGAATGGTACGAAACTTCTGCAGTAGTACAACTATGACCTTTAGTCCAATAACGAGGCATTAGAAAGTTTGTAAGTGCATCGGGAGTTTATTTAAATAAGACTTGCCTGATTATCTGCTACTATACCGCTGCTTCGATGTTTCTTCTGTGATTTGGGAAAAGCCCGTAAAAGTCAAAGTCAAAGACACTTTTTGTCACACGGTAGAAAACATAATTAATAATAACTGTCATTTCAAATTCTCCACAGTGAATTTCAATAAATTCATCATGCAGTTTTGATGTTCCAGACGTATTAAAGCCCATTTATTCTCTTTGAAAAGTAGCTTTCATGTCCTGTAATGTTATCACCTTTCGATACTATAGAAATAGACCATTTTCAAAGTTTGTCTTGAAATGTTGAACTGATGAAATTCTCAACATGTGGACAGTCCGTTGTAGCAGGCAGAATGTCTTATGTAAATTTCAGTACTTTCACCATCTTTACTGAGGTGACATATATAAACAGTCTGAACGTAATGATTAGAGAAGTACAATTTAACCAGATATCCTGGGTATGTTATTAGAGGAAGCATGACCTTCATAACCCATTGCGATGGAGCCATGGTGTTCAGGATTAGAGACTGAAGAGCCCTTCAGAGCCCCAGTCCCGCAGCAGAAGTAATTATCTTCACTCCTTTATCGCCCCAGATCATCTGTGGTGACTCATAAAGACACCGTGTCTTCTTCGGAAGAGATCCTCTTGTCTGACAGAACATGTCCCACTGTTTCCATTTTTTTTTTGTCAAGACATGACGAAATCGATTTCAATGAAATTAAGTTTGTGCGTTTTTTTTTGTCATAATATGACAAAATCGATTTCAATGAAATGAAGTCTGTGCCTTAAAGAATTAAACAACACATAACAACTTTGAGAAGCTCAAGTCATGTGTTAGGGAGGTAAGACATGTTAGAAACCTGATCGCAGGGAGAAATTCTGTGTCGATGCAAATTGTAATTGTCGAACTATCCACCTAGTTTGACTCATCTGTCTCAGACAAAACTGGTGAGTGAAGCATTTTAAGGCAGAAAGCTGAGTTAGATTAAGGCCCACTGAGTTAGATTAAAGCATAAAAGCCCACTGGAATCGCCATGCTGCAAGAAAAAAAACAAAATGGCCTTGAAGAAAAATAATAATGAGAGCTGGAGGATCTGAGATTGCCTTTAGATGTGTCTGCAGTGAACATCATTCATTCAAAATGCTCAGATACTGAGGCGCTTGTTTCTTTTGAAAACATTGTTTTAGAATATTTTAATGTGATAATCTGTGACCTTCAGCATTTGTAGGTTGTACATTGTGCTTGACACATAGTGGAAGTTGGGAAGAAACATCAGAAACAAATGATGAAAAAATGAAAGGTTATTTTTTTAACCCTTAAAGGAGTACCGTCACACCGGTGTGATGGGAATGTTGAGAAATGAACGTTCTAAAGAATATCTGGGTTCATTAAATTCAACATAGAATTTTAGAACCTTCAATTGTTGCGGAACTTAGAATGTTCAAAAACCTACACCTTTAAGGGTTAATAGCCAGAGGCAGTTTGGGAATGTGTGCTAGAGAGCACCAGGGCTGAACCTCCCAGGATCAATAGTTATCCATGGCCTGTTATCAAACCCTGACCAAGATGCATGGCCTTTGATGATATATTGTCACCGATAGCAATTTGGGTTTTCTGGTCTAAACACAAAAATAGTGCACAACCATGTTATTTCTGCTGCCGCTTCCTCCATTTTATGTCAATAAAATCAGCAGCCCTGCGTATCACTCTTTATTGTTGTTGTTTGTTTGGGTGAGAATAGGCGTCATGAAACGACATTCCAGCAGATTCAGTTTTTAGGTTTTTAATTATTATTGTTATTAGTCATATCAATTATTATGGTAAGAATATGCAATAGTAATATACCTATATGATTATATTATGTTTACTAAAATAATCAAAATATTACTGCATCAATATTTGTGACTGTGAGACCCACACAAGAATTCCAAAGAATATGTACTGTACTTGTACCTGGGGGAATGGCAAGTAAAGATGAACTGAACTGAACAAAAAATATTTTTTCATTTTTCATTTTCAGTTTTCATTTTTAGGGGTTTTTATTTATTATTATTTTATGGAGCAGATGTTTTGCAGTCTCATCATACCTGCATTTATTATATTTCTAGGGGGTTTTATTTCTTTTATGGAGCAGATGTTTTGCATCATATCTAACGTCTCATCATATAGCCCAGGCCATAAGTTCTCCATGTGTCCAAAGTATGCAAATCCCTACAGAGAGTGTGTGTTGTCCTAGGTGCTACGAGTGGTGCGTCTGATTAAGATCTCTCCTGCGCTGGAGGACTTTGTGTACAAGATCTTCGGTCCGGGGAAGAAGCTGGGCAGCTTGTGTGTGTTCACGGCCAGTCTCCTCATCGTCATGTCCGCCATCAGCCTTCAGATGTTTTGCTTCGTAGAGGAACTGGACCGCTTCACCACCTTTCCCAGGGTAATATGCTTACGCACATGCACACACACACACACACACACACACACACACATAACATCCACAACAACAACAACATTTTACATTGAAGAAACAATCTATCATTCACCTTATTTAAGTCTATGATTATTCATCACAAACTTTGTGAATGGGGGCACTCTTTTGGAGTGTAATCACATTTCAGGTTTTCCTTTCTATGCAGTTTAGCATAATAACATTTACTTCATCGCCATCGACATTCACATCATCATTGACTCTTAAAACAACACCAGGGCTAAGTGCCTTATGGATAGACATGGTCTAATTGCATGCATGCAAAGTCATTTTCATCCCTTCCTTCATGACCTTTGATAATTGCAAACATAAAGACTTCGGTATGCAAATGTTGTTTTTTTGTGGATTTGTTACACCTCTAGTTAAGACATCCATGCATCCTGTTGCACATCCTCGTGTGTTAGCAGATGGCAGCCCTCTGCTTTGCTCTTTGCTACAGTCTGAGATAGCTCGTCTCTCCTTCCTCTCTAGCATTAGCCAACTCTTTTTATCCCTCTCGTTTGGCAGCTAGTGGAGAGAATCCAATCATCCCTGTATTATGAGACACACTGACCGGTTCCTCCAAACAACCTTTTCCATCCAGATGGCCTGATAGCCATATAATATAATAAGGTTTATTTACCTAGCCTGCCTCCTCCCCTCCATCTGGACCTGTTGCGGAGCTGATGTGGGTGTGTGGTGGTGAGTGACTGAGTGTCTGAGTGAGTGTGACCAGCCATACTGAACAGCCCAGGTGAAATGGAGGGCTCTAGACCTTCATTTGACCTCCCTTTCCCTCTCTGCCTCTCTCTCTCTCTCTCTCTCTCTCTGTGACGCTGTCTGTCTCTCAGTCCCTCTTTCTGTCTCTGGGTGATGCCTCACACTATCTCTCTCTTTCTCTCTCTCTCACTGTCTGTCTCTCACTCTCTCTTTCCATTTATGGGTAAAGCCTCACACTATCTCGCTCTTTCTCTCTCTATCTGTCTTTCTTGCTCTCTCTCTCTCTTTCTATCTCTCATTGTCTCTGTCCATCTCTGGATCCGTCCACTTTCTTCCGTCACTCTTTCTCTAATTTCCTCTTTCTTTTTCTCTCTTTCTCTGCTTCTGTCTGCCCCTCTCTCTCTCTCTCTCTCTCTCTCTCTCTCTCTCTCTCTCTCTCTCTCTCTCTCTCTCTCTCTCGGCTTTGCTACTTTCAAAAGAGCAACAGAAATATAGAATAGCCTACTTTCTCCTGCCAAATGTCTTCTTCCTGTGATGTCACTGAAGGTGGTTGTAGACTTCAGACACAAATTCCTATGTCTTTGTGCAGATGCTATGAAGCCCTCAGCAAGTAAATGGTATACTCATAAAGTAATTAAAATTCCAAAATTTAGTATATTGGCTAAATCAACACAACATCCTCATACACCTGCATTTTATGTTTTTAATGAAATGTTTATAGCAATGTCATCGAGTTAATGTTGAAAGCCACAGTGCCACATCTCTTACATTATTGTCACCTCAAATTGCTGCCATAAAAGCAGCCAATTTAAAGAGGTGATTTTGAGACATTTAGCATTGTTGTTCCTCGACTGGATGAGCTGAAAAAGAGATAGCCTAATTAGCGACTGCACATTAAATCCTTGCATAGACAATGGAGATCTATTATGTGATTTGAGAGTCTTGTTTGGTGCACAGTGATTGCACAGCACTTTCTGGGAGATAAACATGGTGACTTTTTTTCCTCCTCTTTGTGTCTTCCCTCTTTCTTTTGTTCTCTCAGTGATGCACACAATGATTTAAAAGCAGAGATTCTTCTAGAGCATCCTTAAAAGGCTGCACATGGTATTATGATGGCATACCCTGGCATTATGGCATACCCTGGCATTATGATGGCATTCGCGGCACTTGTGTGGTAGCCGTGGCACTGCGCGCTTCAAGTGGCCTCCTCAGCATGTCTAAAGGCTCAAGAGTCTTGAAGGAGGCATTTGACATTTTCAACCCTTTTTGTTGTGTTGCTTATGGTGAGCAGGCAGCAAATGCCAAGGCTGGCTAATGAGGAGGGCTGTGTTCTCCCAGGGATGGATTACTGCACGGGCCTACCAGGCCCAGGCCCAGGCCCAGGGGCCCAAGGGGTCAGGGGGCCCTGAAGCCCAAGCCTTTGCATGGAATCATTGCCTCAATGTCAACAAATCAGGATGTAGGCTATGAATCTGATTGAATTTAGTATTGGCCATCCCCAAAATGCACCAGAATACAGGAAATCACATCAAACAAATAAAAAAATTCTGGGGGAGGACCCCCAAACCCCCCCTCCCACATATATGACAATTAGTGGGGGGCCCTTAATACATCTGGGTCCAGGGGCCCGAAAGTTTATAATCCGCCCATGTGTTCTCCACAGGGTTGTACTCATCTTCTTTGCTCTCTTCACCCCCCCCCTTTTCTTCCCCTTTTCCTCTGCCTTCCCTCTTTCTTTCTCTCCTCTCTCTCTCTCTGTCTGTGACCCCTCTTTCTTTTTCTTTCTCTCTCTCTCTGTCTATGACCCCTCTCTTTCTTTCTTTCTCTCTCTCTCTGTCTGTGACCCCTCTCTTTCTTTCTCTCCTCTCTCTCTCTCTGTCTGTGACCCCTCTCTTTCTTTCTCTCTCTCTCTCTCTGTCTATGACCCCTCTCTTTCTTTCTCTCTCTCTTCCCCCCGCCCGTGCAGGCCTTTATGTCCATGTTTCAGATCCTGACTCAGGAGGGCTGGGTGGACGTCATGGACCAGACGCTGGTGGCCGTCGGGAAGGTGTGGGCTCCCGTGGTCGCCATCTACTTTATCCTCTACCATCTGTTCGCCACGCTGGTAAACAAACCCTTCTTCTTCACACGATAGCCGGAGCTGGAGCGCTACTGGAAAGGAAAAGTAATCCAGAGGAAAAAAAGGGGAAATTATTTTTCAAAATAGGAATTGATTGGTCTGTGGACATTACACACAATCTCCAGGGTAACAGTGGGGTCCTAGAGAGCAGCAGTGCTGAGTAGCTCCCAGAGAGGTTAATTTTGGAGCCTTGCTCTAGTGATCATTGATCCCTACTGTACTGTATATCTCAGGCAGTCATTAGTCATAGTTTATGACAGCTGATATACTGTGTAAGTCCACACCAACACTTACTGTTGATTAAATGTAGGTGTGTTAAGATTTGTGTCCAATTTTCACTGGAACAGCCTCTCCAACCAATGTTTATGTTACAATGTTTATTTAAATGGAGAAAACAACATGTCTAGCCATAATTATGTCAGCATGACTGACTGACTTTTAAAATACCTCATAAAATTACACAAATTTCATCATTTTGAATATGATTAGGAAGAGAAACAGCTGAATGTGGAGCCAAATGTGTAATACAGAAACAAAGTAAAGTGTTGTCAAAGTTCCACTTTTAACCCTTTGTGCTGAGTCTTTGTTCATTATTCATCCAAAAGTAACGTTATGCTAGAAGGTGTTCAGTCTTCCTTGGTGAAGGGGAGGGAAACAGTTGCATTAGGACAGCCCAGGTCAACGCGACCACGAGCCACACTCCCTCCGGCACCTCCCGCTAACGCGTCCATTTTGGTCCACTGCGACAGGTTGCTTTAACTCAGCCGAGTGGCGCTGGATTCTGCAGCGTGCTCGAGCGTCCTCTCATTGAGGGTCATTATTAATGCACTCTGCTCTCCGCAGCCACAGGGGCCCGATGAGTCACCAAACCCAACACAAATTACCCATTCAGAACAATCCGCTGACCGATGGGTCTGAAAGGGCTCTGAGAAGGACCCCTGCAGATAACAGGATATTGTTATTCGTCTATTTCTACCTTTCTCTCTCGCTGTCTTTCTTTCTCTTTCTTTCTCTCTCTCTCCCTCTCTTTCCATTAAAACAAGCTTTTTTTCAAGAAAGACACAATAATGGATTCATGTTTTTCCGCTCCTAGCTCAAGGACCTCCTGCTTAATTATGTTTTCTTTTGCAAAAATGTATAAACAAGGACAATAGTCTTTCATCCCCATTTGGCCACGGTCTCCCTTTGTTGGTTTAATTTAGTCTGTTCTCTGACACATTATTTAAATCATATTTTGGACAAAACCTTTTCACATTGCACATGGTTTATCATGGCTGCATGCTTGTAGTATTGTACATGTGTGTTGTTTCTGAATGTTTTAAGATTCACATGCATATTCACTTTTCAGATCCTTCTCAGCTTGTTTGTGGCTGTCATTCTTGACAATTTGGAGTTGGATGAAGACCTGAAGAAGCTTAAGCAGGTAAGAAGCCTTTCTTGTGATCCTGTCTGGTTTTGTAGTACTAGCAGTGGCCTGATTAGCTGTGTCAAGAATCAACTCATTTGCTTCATTTTTGTGTAATGACGGTACTCAGAATAGGAGCCCATATTGTACTGTATATTCAGACCTTGTGGAGGTAAACACATGCTCCCTGACATGGGTTTAACTTAATGGCTGTTAAGTGAATGGAAATCCATATGGGTCCGATCCTCGCACACACACACACACACACACACACACACACACACACACACGCACACACACACACACTCTTTCGTCCCAGGTTACAGTGCCTACATGATGATTGAGTAGAGGATATTTTGGGGCCATCTGGGACATTTTCCAGTGAGTCATGTTGCCCTTAGTCCACAAGTTGTTAGGCAGCATCCGACCTCATGCTGTTTGGGTGTTTGCCCCTGTCATTGATTCAAAGTTGGCCTAAAGCTACTGCTGGAACCAGCTGTTGCACCTTAAACTGAAAATAGCGTTCCAGAGGATTGCATTCTCTTTGCTCCCACACGGGCACTGCAGGCAACACAATTTCTGATTCACGGGCACACACACACACACACACACACACACACACACACGTGGGCAATACAATTTCATCATCCCTACAAATGGAAAATAACAACTCCTCGCATCACATAGCACTGTGGTTTAAAGTACAGTAACAAGTTCTCAACATGCTGAACACTTACCTACCTGCATCAACAGCATTACATTGCGTTCCTTGCGCACACTGGCAATGTCAGAGGCTCCATTTTCTGTATTGTGAGTCACTGTGGCATCAAAATGAGTTTGAAGTTGTTATTTTAAGGTAAAATAAATATGTTAATTTAATTTTGTGGGTGACATAGAATAGTATGGCATGACTACCAAAGCTATTTTCCAGTCGTGTGCCATACTCATATGAAGACTGGTGGCTGATTTGTGGTAACGGCACTGGATGACTCATCAATCAGTGAGCGTATCTGACCGACTGACCGCCCTCAATCAGCTGCAAATGAGCCACTTCTGTGGTCACATGATAGTCAGGAAACGCCTCTAAAACCCAGTCTGTGTCTTTTTCCACGGACCTAGAATGCCCATCCCAGTCCACCCACATCCCTATACCCTAGGTGTTAAAAAGAATAAAAGAAAACAAACCAAAAAGCAACAACAACAAACAAAACAGGGACAGCCTGCTCTCTCCGTACCCCCCTTCCCCACATCGCCCTGTCACGTCGCTCCATTCTGTCACGCGGCCAGCCTGGTTATCCCCCAGTCACAGATGAGTGATCGGCTGCTGCAGCGCTTAAATTGCCTATTTTACAGGTGCTTCAAACACAGATGGGCTCCGACTAATAATAGACCACCGGATTGTGTTTGCCTGCCAAAAATAGAGGGAAAAGGGGGTGCCTTCTCTAAACAGTTGGCAACAAACCAATTTTCAGTGCTGACCTCCATCACAACAAGCCATTCACAGAAAATAATAGTTAGTCAAAATGTTGTTGTTGTTGTTGTTGTTGTTGTTGTTGTTGTTTGGTTGGGGGCAACCCTGTTTGATGTGTTGACTCTTACTGGTCCTTTCAAGCAGAGTTTTGCAATGACCTTGATAAACATAATTCACTGCTAATTTAGATTTCGCAACATTACACAAACCAGCATGTTACACTCTGACAAGTTAATCACACATTAGCACTCTCAAGGAGGTTCCTGAGTCTTCCCCACCCCCTGTGCTTTTGTCCAGTGAGGCGTTCTACAGCTGGCTGACCAAATTGTCTCCAGACTGACACCCAAGTGAATAACTACATGGTGTCTTCTTCTTTACTGGGCAGCCATTTTAGGAGCTCCTACACACACTGAGAGCAGCACCAGTGAGAGCTCTGCTCTGCGGCACCAGATTTGCATCAGCCCTAGCTCATTGGTATTGATGGTGAAACCAGCGTAACATGGCCGGGCCCCTTGGGGCAGATAATTGCTCCGTAGCCTGATTGGCTGACAGAACAAAGGCCGCTGCGTTGGGAAAATTGATCCGCGTGCTTGTTTTCGTTTTTGGAGGTTTGGTCTTTCTGCGGTTTCAGTGAATGGTTGACACCGAGCCACCAAACACAATTGACATTTCCATTTTAGTTCTGATGATTGGAAACAGTGGATGAGCTTGGGGATTGCTGGGGTTGCCCTATATATAACTCTCCTACACTAGAGAGTGCAAGGCCAGGCCTGTGGCAGCTCTCGTGTGCAGTATGAGGATACGATCAGACCACAGTATGTAAACATAATCATGCTCTGGGGCCAAAGGCATGGATTGCTTTGTGGGAAGCTTGTTTCGATATGACAGGATTACGTGTTGTGAACAATGCTGACACTTGCCAGGAGGCTGTTGCGGAATTGTGAAGAGTACAGGGTTGAAGCTACATCTTCTTGCAGAGACAGCCAGGTGGAAATCCACAGAGATGGAATAATGAATAGATTAACATGGCTAATGCTTGTTTGTTGTGTGTTGCACCGGAAGTCCGATTCACTCAATTTCCTTGGAATGCTTTGCTGACTTGTCTCAAATGTGTTCTCATAATGTGTCCATTGTGTGCCATGACTATATCCAGCCCAATGAAATATACAAGCATGTAAATTAATAAATATAATATAAATGTAAATATAATTATGAAAGATATAGGGTGTGTTGGAAAAAAAAAACAGAATGTTACCATTGATTTTGTTATTTCCATTATTAAACACAACATTGAGGCAAATGCTACAATCCTCAAAACCTGCGTCATGCTGGCTTACCTCCCTCCAGTAACCTATGCTAATTGAAAATTGGATGCTGCATTTGGAAAATTAGATGTCAGGTGACTGGATGGCAGTCAGTTACCAGTAAAGCTTTCAGTGCGGAGACCTCTGTGAGAGTGTGAGATTGAGTTGTGTTTACCCCGTACTGATGGGGCTTGGCCCGCTGCCAATGTGTACCATAGCACACATACCTGAGTCAAAGAGTGATAATTAACTCGCCCCGACTGGCATTGTTTTGTGTGTGTGTGTGTCTGTGACTGTGTCTGTACCTGCATGTGCGTGTGAACGTGTGTGCGCGTGTGTGTGTGTGAGTGTGTGTGTGTGTGTGTGTGTGTGTGTGTGTGTGTGTGTGTGTGTGTGTGTGTGTGTGTGTGTGTGTGTGTGTGTTGTGTTGTCTCAAATGGTGACATAGTTGAGAACTCACTGTCTGGCTCTGGATCCATCTGTGTGTGTCTGCCTCCCAAATCCATCATCTGCAGTCGCCGCGGTAAATTCTGGCGCACGAATGACTTCAAATGCTGCTGAAGTGCCGTGGCCTACTGGTTAGCGCTTTGGACTTGAAACCGGAGGGTTGCCGGTTCTAACCCCGACCGGTAGGCCACGACTAAAGTGCCCTTGAGCAAGGCACCTAACCCCTCACTGCTCCCCGAGCGCCACTGTTGTTGCAGGCAGCTCACTGCGCCGGGATTAGTTTGTGCTTCATCTCACTGTGTGTGCAGTGTTTCACTAATTCAGGATTGGGATAAATGCAGAGACCAAATTTCCCTCACAGGATCAAAAGAGTATATATACTTACTTATACTGAAGTGTGTTTACGCTCCTGATGCGCCAGTGTATGGCTTGTGTTTGACTGGTTCACCCTTCCTCTTACCAGGAAAGAGCTCTGCAAGTTACACTGTGCAGGGCTGTCATACTGAACCCAGCGTCTTGCCCTTCTGGTTGACTTGAAAGCCCTGCTGCTCTTGCCCTTCTGGTTGACTTGAAAGCCCTGTCTGGTTGACTTGAAGCCCCTGGAAAGCCCTGCAGCGCATAGTGAACACAGCTGGAAGGATTATTGGTGCTTCACTCCCCTCCCTGAAGGACATTTACACCACCCACCTCACCGCCAAGGCGACCAAAATTGTGAGTGATGCAAGTCACCCCCGCTCACAATCTGTTTGATCTACTGCCCTCTGGGAAGAGGTACAGAAGCCTGCGCCTCCGCACTACCAGACTCACCAACAGCTTCATACACCAAGCTGTAAGGATGCTGAACTCTCTCCCTCCTCTCCCCCCACCCCCAGCTACATAACATCCTGGACATTGGACCCACAATGGCCGCCTGCACTACTCCACTTGCACACTTTGCAACTTGTTGTTGTCCTGAAAACACAACACTTCTGCTGCTCTTACATAACTTGCACCACTATGCCACTTTCTTTCTTACTTAGGTCAAACAGAACTACCCCAGCCTTTTATTGGCCTGACTTTGCACTAGTATTTTATTGACTGTCTATTTTATTATATGTGCCCTCTTATATACTTATTTACTTACTTTTTTGTTTACTTGAAAGTTATGTTTGTCTGTGGACTTAAATTGGTAAAATATGTCTTGTCTTCACCGTGGGATAATGAGAAACGTAATTTCGATCTCTTTGTATGTCTGGAACATGTGAAGAAATTGACAATAAAGCTGACTTTGACTTTGACTTTGACTTGAGGTCGTGGTGTGAAGCATCCAGTGGCTGGAGACCTCCTGCTGTACTCTACACTGAAATCACTGGCTGTAGAAAGCCTCTGGTTGCAATCACAGTGCAGGACAGGTTACAAAGAGAGAGCAGCAGATGTCCACTGGGGTTGCCAGGTTTGCCTGTAGTCCCCTCTCTTGAGCTGCTTTCAGACATGTCCTCCGCATTATATGCGGACCTTTGTCAAACGGATGTCCGACCCTTCGGGTGATTCCGATATGATGCTTAAGTTCGGAGTTCCAAATGTCAGGTTATGTTGTTCAGATATACGGCCCAATCACTTGATATCCGTCAGAACAAGCAGATGTAACCTGCGTTGTGTTGAACCTGCGAGATTCAGCCATGCACATGCCCGGACTCGTACCCACAAACAGCAGCACTGATCGGGAGGCGAGCGTGCTGACAGTTGAGCTAAAAGCCCAGGCTACTAGCTTGCATGTCAGCAGCACTCTTGAGGTGTCGGGAGTGAGGTTTACCAACGTTCCACACACACAGATAAGCTAGCTGGCATCCGTTACACAGACTCGCACCTATGTCTGAAAACAGCTTTAGAAAAACCAAGAATCCTGTCCAGTCTCTGGAACTCCAAATGTCATTTTTGTTTCATTTTGGTTCATGTTGTTTGTTTGCTTGTTTGTTGGCTTCACTCTATTGTTATGTCGATAATTTTATCATGCTTGTGAATGGTTTTCGTTGTCATACTTATGTGACTCCTTGGGGTTGTCTATTTAGCATATGAATGAAGTATGATGGGCCGTGAAGCCCCTAGTTTCTGAAAGAGCACATTAACAGGGAGGCTGGAGTGTTTTGGAGAGTTTAAGTGTTATAAAACCTGCAGAAGCACAACTCTAGTCTGGTAGCAATCAGCTCTTCAGCCATGATTGTAGTTTCCAAAGCATTGCAGTGCTTGAAGCATTGTTGAATACTTTATCGTCTTCTGTTTTTCTTGTGTGTGAGTCATATTGATTAATAGTGCATGTTGATGAATAGTGTTGAGTTATTAAATCCATAGCATCATGATCCTTATGTATTTACACATTTATAAATGTTCTTGCCTTGTTTCCATGTTTTCGTTTTTACTATTGCCCATTAAAAAGTTGTTCTCCCCACAAAAAACACTGTGACATCAGTGAATATTTCTGTTTGTTTTCCAAACTTGAAGTTGAAATGATTTCTCTCATAAAAATCACCAGAGTGCCATTTCTCTGGTTAGCATGATTTATGTTAAATGCTTCATCCCATGTTGTTCCCAGGTGGGCATCAAGGATAACCAGATAACCATGTTACCACAGGCTTAAGGCATTGACAGAGGACTCTAATTTAAGGAATGGTACGGTACTCTATATGTTTTATAAAAAAAATAAACTGTATTTGAAATAAATTTAAAATAAAACCAGGTGGCTCTCAGTGAAAAAGTGTCTCTAGGCCTCTCCTTTACTTAATGCGAGATTAATGTTTTAACATTTGCTAAAACATAGTGAATCAATGAATCAGGAAACGGATCCATGCCTACCAATTATTTTCCAAATGTGCAATGACAGGAGAGGGTTGAATCTTATAATGACTTAGATAACTTAGACTAATATAAATGATCCAGGGCCGGCAAGCTTTGAATTAAGCTTTGAATTAAAGCTTCTGCTAAATACTTTAACTTCAAATT